>NC_047114.1:63364211-63474082 GCF_902500255.1 Thalassophryne amazonica | reverse complement strand
CACATAGTTACACAATCCCAGTATTTTCTGTAGGTCATTCTCAGATTGCGGTGGTTTAATCTGACTCAATTTTTCTCGGTATACTTCTGAGAGTCCCAGGTCTGATGATACCTGGAATCCCAAATAGTTAACCTTGAATTGTCCAAACTGACATTTCCTCAGGTTGTTTTAATCCAGCTTCTGTGAGCTTCTGTATCACCTTTTGCAGCTGCATTAGGTGTTCATTTTCATCATCATCATCTGCGATAAACACATCATCGATGTAGACTGTTACTCCCAGATCTTTTAATATTTCCATTACTGCTGCTTGGAACACATTTGGTGAATTTCTGTATCCCTGCGGGAGTCGTTGCCACACATAACTTTTCCCCTTATGTGTGAATGCTGTTTTCCCTTGTGACTGTTTTGCTAATCGCAGGGAAAAGAATCCATTTGCCAGATCAATGCATGATTTGTATCTCTTAATTTGGAGCGTTTTCAGTGCTCCTTGGGGATTTATCAAACTCGCTCTATTGGCTATTGTTCGTCGATTGAGAGCCTTGAAGTTGTTTACTGGTCTCCAGCCTCCTCCTGCCGACTCTGGCTTCTTAACTGCTTGGATGGGGCTGTTAGTAATCGGATTCAATTCCACTCGAATAATCCCCAAAGCTTCCAATTCTTTCACTATTTTATCCATTTCCTCAACCGCTCCAGGGTTCAAGGGATATTGTTGCACCGGCGGATGTACTCCTCCTTCGATGACATGAATGTATTTAGCCCCCAAATCTCCACAATCATTTTTAAATCGTGCTATTTTAGCTTCGGAGATAATTTCCCTCAATTTTTCTTTCCCTGCTTCAGAGAAATCACTTTCTTCAATCTTTTCTTCTGTGACAGCTGGTACATCCACTTCTTTGTACCAGCTTACCGGACTCTTTCCAATTGGAGTCATATCCATTCGTACAACTCTTGCCTGTAATTTTTTCACTCGTCGTCTTATTAGAGTTCGAAGTCTTTTGGGCCGATGCAATTCTCTCAAATCCTTGACTGTTATCAAATGAAAGGGGCCTTTTATCCAAACCAGCCCTTTCCATATTCCAAATGGTCTTTTCTCCATTGCCGCATTTGCATAATGGATCAGTAGGTATCCTTTGGTCTCGAGGCTTCTGCGGGTCATGGACACCTCTGCTCCCGTGTCCACCAGGTACGGTTCTCCATCCACATCAGTGTAGATATTGTCCCCCTCCCAGTAGGTATGGTCTAGCGTGACCCGCGCCTCCGAAGCCATTACTTCTTCTGCCCTCCAGCCGTCGCTGAGGCTTGGCGGACTTCCTGGAGGGCTTTCCTTTGTTCTGGAGTTAATTTGTCATACTCCTCTTTAGGGAGATAGCCACCACTACGAGGTGCAGGTGTAGGTCGCGGTTGTGGTGGTGGAGGTGGTAGACCTCTCGGCCGAGGGCTCCATTGTCCAACTGGAGGCCTTTGATTATTCCTCTGTGGTGTTTGATGCGGCTGAGGAGGTGGTGGTTTTGGCACTGAATTTCTTTTCTCCACTCCCACCGGTTTTTGTCCTGATCTCTGTGTGCTCTCCTTCTTCCTCTTTTCTTCATAGAACTGCTGCTCCAGATCCCAGCTCTTCACCACCGCGTCCATTTGTGGGACTGTAGTGCCGTCTATGGGCATTTTCACAAAGGTTATCTCCCCTCTTCTTCCTTTAGTGACCTCTCTCAGTGCCCTAACATAGTGTTGTGGCAAAATTGTCTGTTTCAGCCCATGCCAAACTTGAACTAATGTTTGACCTTTGTCTAGTCCAGCTTTAGCTCGAGCAATATGGGAATCTTCATCATTGGGATCTTCCAACACTAACCTGGCATAATGGTTTCGTGCTGGTTCACCCCAACTGATGGGTTGACTGGTAACTTGGGCCAGCCACATAGATTTACCCTCTTCGCTGTTAGAAGCTCTGTCAATAAGGGGCCACACTTTCAAATAGTCCTTTAGGTCTTCATTTGGTTCTTTCTGTCTCACCAGCATCTTTAATTTCTTGAATTCACGGAATTCCCTGCTGTCTGCTTGAATTTCAGCTTGAATTGCTGGCAGACTTTGCTCTCTAGATCCAGCAGGAAAGTCCTGATTTGGGAGGCTCGCTTGTAATCCTGACGATGGTGGAATTGTTTCTCCCTCATCATCCAGATTTTCTTCATTGGTTTCTCTCAACACTTGCCGTGACCAGCGTAAAGCTGCTGTTTTTAGTTTTCTCAACATCACATCATGGGCAACGCCTAAATAGGCGACTCTGAAGTTATTTGTTAGCTCTTTACAGGCAGTCAGTGTAGGATAGAAGGCCACATTAGTATATTAGCCCACTCTCCAACAGTAGCTGTTACCTCGAGAGTTTTCTTTTCATCTTGTCGCTCAATCCACTCTTCTGGGATGTCATACCCAGTTTGTCCAACTTCTGGAGCATAGGTTTGTCGCTTATCTCGGGTCTCCACTGGGTTGACCCTGACATCTCTTGCAATTCTCTCTGATGCTACACGCACATTATACACCCCAACTTCTTTCTTTCGTCCTCTGTAGCGTCCAGTTCGTAGTTCTGAGCGTGAGACTTCTCTTTCCCCTACCACAGATAGCGGTTCATCCTCTTCCGAGTCTTGTGGATTGATCTCCTCTTCAGACTCTCTTTCCTGGTCCTCATCCATATCAGATTCATGGGAAGGACGTGGGTCTTGTGGTTGTGGGTCCCTGTTTTGTTCTGACCTTCGGGGCGACCCGGTTGCTTCGGTATTTCCGACAGGTAGAGGAATGAGTATAGGATCCTCTTCTCCATTATCCGGTGGAGGAGCCTGGAAAGGCTCTCTCATCCGAGATTGTGAGCTTGTGGGGTGTATGATAGTCTGGAGCCCATTTGTAACTCATTTTAATGTTGGTCGTGGGGTTTTAATCCTTAATTGCTGCACTCCCATAGCATGAACTGATCTTTTATCACTTGTCACCGTGGGGATGGACTGCATCACTAGCGGGGGACTAGTTGCCACTCCACTTGCTCCAACTGCACCCTTCCTTGGAGCTGCTCTATTTGGTCCTAGGTTCACTGCTTCAAGTGCCCTTCTCACTCCATCTTGCTCCTGCTCATTGCTAGTGACCACCACAATTTCTCTCATTGATCCCCATACTCCTGGGGTACGCATGTGTAGGTTCACGGCTGCCATGGCAACCTTTTCTGCCTCTTCCCATGTCATATGTCCAGATCGGAATCCGTCCACACATATCACTACCCGCCGATGCTGGCGTTCTTTGGCCAAATCAATAGCTGTTCCCAGAGTTTTCAGCATTTCCTCCATGTATTCGATTGAATTTTCTCTCCCTGGGTAGCTTTCAAAGGGCACATGTATGAGTGCATGATAAGTAATTTGTGGTGCGCTTGTTATCACCATCGATTTTCTGTCCAGACCTTTTCCTTTTATATTCTTAAGCTCTTCTTGGTATTCTCTGCCTGCCCGCTCCTTGAGCTTTGCTCGGAATTTTCGGTTGTCAATTTTCAGTCTGGGATTTGTGAAGACAATGAGACTATCTCCATCTATATCCCAAGGACTGCCAAAATAATGATATGCCCGTCTTCCATCTTGGGTCACCATTTTTTTAGTTCCTTCTGGCATAGGGTCCAAGTCCTCCATGTAGTCAGATTCAATGTATACATGTGGGTTTTTGCTTTAGATTTTCTAAAGATCTCCTGCGAATGCCCTTCCTCTTTAATATGGTAACTCGGTCCGGGAACACATTCTTCAGCTTTAAGCTGTCCCAAGCTTCTGGGCCCACATTCCGGCGATTGATGGAATATCTGTCCAGATACTCCCTGAAGGCTTCTTCGTCTTTTATCCTGCTCAACCAGGTGTTCTGTCAGTTTTTTAACTGTTGAGGTTGTTCCTCTCACACTTCCTAAGGGCAAATTTGGCCACACTGGGTCAACGCTTGTGTGGAGCTGGTCCGGGCTTTTATATTCTTGACCATTTCCCCCAGGATTAGGACCTCCTGGGGATATCAATTCATCTCCACTTCCCTCTGGGTTGTGTCCCTCATCACTTTGTTCGGATTCGGCCTGGGAGTCTATCTTGCCCTCGTCTTCATTATCGAGGATCTGACTTCCACTCATATCTTCCATTATAGGATATTGCTCCTTGAGCATTCTTCCTAACCCTTTTAGCCGTTCTGCTATGGACTTAAACTCAGCATATACGGACGCTGATTTTGCTTTAACATCAACCAGGACCGTCTCTACTCCCAACAACCCAGCTGTCATTTTTACTACGGAGTCATAACTTTTCTCAGGACTTGAGTTAAACAGGTTATTTATTTCAGCAACAACACAGCAGCATAAAGACAACATATCAAACAAATCAAAAAAACAAGATCAAATTTAACACCGTGTGCCTGAAAAGGGGGTGGGAAGAAGCAAAGCTTATAAATTACCCACCCCTCATACCCCATCCCAAAAGTCCAAGTCCAACATATAATTACACTTATGCTCACACTCCTATATATACAAATAAGCAAATTAAATACATACATCCACAAATATATACATCTTTTTTTTTTTTTTTAATTATGATTTTCTTTATATCCAGAAATTATTAATTTCTTATAATGTTTCTTAAAACAGACTAAAGAACTACATAATCTAATTTCCTCAGGACATTTGTTCCAAATCTTCACCCCTTTAACTGAAACACAAAAACCCTTGACATTAGTACGTACGGGAGGCTTCTTAAAAACCATACATCCTCGTAAACTGTATTCAGATTTCCTGATCTTGAACAGGCTCTGGACATAAAGTGGCAAGGCCTGGTTATTAGCTTTGTACAAAGTTTGTATGGTGATATAATCCACTAAATCTCTAAATTTCAGTAAATTTGAAGTCATAAACAGAGAATGCATTGGCTCAAGATAAGGTTTATTACAGATGATTCTGATGGCATGTTTTTGTAAAAGAAATACATGATTGGTATTTGATTTGTAAGTGTTACCCCAGAGTTCGATACAATATGTCATATATGGTACAATTAAGGAATGATATAATCTGAGTAGCCCATCCTGGGACAATATGTCCTTGACCCTGTACATGATAGCGATAGATTTTGACATTTTAAATTTTATATAATTTATATGAGGTTTCCAGCTGAGTTTATTGTCAATTATAACACCTAGAAATTTGTTCTCAGTTACTATCTGTATTTCCATATTGTTAATGGTTACACTTTTACATTTAGGCACAAGTTTATTTCCAAAAATCATACATTTGGTTTTCCCAAGATGAAGTGACAATTTATTAGCATCAAACCAAGCCTTAAATTTATCCAGTTCGTTTACCACCGTGTCCAGAAGCTGTTCAAGATTATCACCACTGCAAAATACAGTTGTGTCATCTGCAAAAAGAACACACCTCAGTACCCGTGACACATAACATATATCATTTATATATAAAATAAATAACAAAGGACCTAACACTGAACCCTGGGGCACCCCACACGTAATTTCCCGAAGTTCGGAATCAATGTTATTGTATTGAACATACTGATACCGACCATGTAAATAACTATTTATCCAGTCATATGCTAATCCTCTGATTCCATATTTCTGTAATTTAGTTAGCAATATTTCATGATTGACAGTGTCAAACGCTTTCTGTAAATCAAAAAAAAATACCTACTGTATACTGCTTGTTATCGACTGCAGTCGCTATATTTTCCATGAAATCCATCAATGCATGTGAAGTAGTCCTAGATTTTCTAAATCCATATTGTTCTTCACAGAATATCTCATGCTTTAGTAAGTAATTATCCAGTCTTTTTACAAAAATTTTTCTAGTATTTTAGAAAATTGGGGTAAAAGTGAGATAGGTCTGTAATTTGAAAAAAGTGTGTTTGTCACCAGTTTTAAACAAAGGTATTACTTTGGCTATCTTCATCTGTGAAGGGAATTTACCAAAACTTAATGATATATTACAAATATAAGTGAAAGGTTTTACTATACAATCAATGATTTTTTTCAACAAAGCCATATCCAAATTATTGAAGTCCTTTGATTTCTTACTTTTAGAATTCTGCACCAGATCAATTATTTCTTTTTCATTTGTTCCACCAACAAACATTGACACAGATTTATTAAATGTTATCTTATTTTCAAAAGATTTAACGCTCAATGAATCAATATTACTGGCAAGATTTTTACCTACATTGACAAAATATTCATTAAAATGGTCAGCAATGGTCTCATTATCTTCTATCACAGTATTATTGGAAAGAAAAAAAGAAGGATAATCTCTACCATTTTTGTTCTTTTTTATTACTTCATTTAAAATATTCCATGTATTTTTTATATTATTCTTATTTTTAACAAGTAAGTCACTATAATATCTTTTCTTACTAAATCTCATAATATGAATTAATTTATTCTTATATATTTTATATTTACTTTCAGCTTCCTTTGATCTCGATTTTATAAATTGTTTATACAGTAAGTTCTTCTTTTTACATGCCCTCTGAAGACCCTTGGTTATCCATGGTTTATTGCTGTATCGGTTAGTATATATCTTGTTAACAAGAGGACAGTGTTTATCGTATAACTTAGAAATGATAGAAATAAAACCATCATAAGATTCATCAACATCATCAACATAAACATCATTCCAATTCTGGCATAATAAATCCACCCTTAAATTATCAACAGTTATTGGTGTGACATTTCTACTCAATCTATTACAATCCTTTTGAAACACTCGATCATGTGATGCAAAAACAGTAAATACTGGCAGGTGATCACTAATATCATTTACCAGCAATCCCGCACTGACATTACCAGATATGACATTAGTTAAAATATTGTCAATAAGGGTTGTTGAATTCACAGTTATTCTACTTGGATGAATGATGGTCGGAAATACTCCCAAACAATATAAAGAATTTATAAATGAAGTGGTTTGTGGATGATTGTGAGGATTTAGAAAATCGATATTAAAATCACCACAGATAAATAAATGTGAATTCTTATTTATTTTGTTGTACATTCCCATAATTACTTCTTCAAAAGTATCAATATTTGCTCCGGGAGCTCTGTATAAACAACTAACAACCGTATTTTTTGAATTTATGGATGTAATTTTAACCGTAACACATTCCATGATATTATCAACTGTGAATGACATATTGTGAACTAATTTACAGTTGTAATCAGACCTTACATATAATGCCACACCCCCGCCTCTTCTCTTCTGTCAATTTACCTGAAACAATTGATAACCTTCCAACTGTACAAGATCTTGATTGACATCAGTTAACCATGTTTCTGATATAGCGATCACTGAAAAACTTTTTCTAGATGTATCTAAACAATCATTTATCCTTGAAAAATTCCGAGAAAGACTTCTACTATTAAAATGTATTATTGAAAAATCTCCATCTTTAATTTTATAATCATTAAATTGTTCTTCTGTAAAATAATTACATTGTCGCTCGATATTGTCACTAAAAAAAGAATCTGGATCTGATTCAAGTTCAAAATGGCGAGAGGCAGGATGACTATAATTAAATGTTTCCAAACAGAGCTCCTTGGCAGAAATAAACTGATTATTAACCGTGTTCATTATATTATATACAGATTTTCCTCCATCATCACAATCAACCAGTACATTTCTTTATGTATTACTTCACAACTTACATCAGTTAAACTTACTAAGATCATGTTCATCTTTAATCCATAAGGTTTTAGCTTCTTCAGGTGTTCCATTTAATTTAATATAAACTTTACAGTTAAATGTCCATGTAGCCTGTATCTTGTTTTGTTTTCTTAAAAATCGTGCCTGTCTTGCTAAATCTGAATTTTTCTTGGTCAAGTATTCATTTATATATACAATCGTTCCTTTTAAATTCTTTGCTTGTTTTAGAATTGCAATCTTCTGTTTCCTGTTTGTAAGCCTCAATAATATGACTTTAGGTTGATTTTGACCTCTCCGCGGTAAAAAGTGACTACTATCGATATCATTAGGGTTTATTAGAATTCCTTTGTCCTTCAAAAGTGAAATCACCTGTTCCTCTACAGAGAGGTTGTCCATTTCAGAGGGCTCCCTTCCTGAAGCCACCGCTCTTGCATAACTTCGAGGCTTAATGTCCAAACCTGTAATGAGAAGGTCATTTGACCTAGTCTGTTGTTCAAGTTCTGCAATTCCATTTTCCATAATTGCAGAACTTATTAAGGTGGTGATTTGTCCTCTTTTCCACTCTTCTTCGAGAAGTTTGCACCACCATTCAAGCCACTCTCTGGTCCCCATTTTGTCCTTTGGGACTGGTGGGCTCCCCAAAACGGCCAGGATCTGCCCCTCCTTATGCTTACCTGGATAATATATCCCTAATGTACGTATAGTTCCTGCCATATCTTCTTTGAAACATTCTTCATCAGTTTCCACACTTTGATCTATGACATATTTTTGAACTGTTTCTGCCCAAGTATCATATCCTCGTCCATACAATACCACTCTGTGTGGCCGAAAATCCACTTCTTTTCCCCCTTCATGTTCGGATTCAGGGTTTGCTACGGGTCCTGGCTGTTCTTCAGCCATATTTTCACTGCTTATTTTTAATACTAACCTTACTGTTTCGTAATAATTGTCCTCCCTTTATTCTCTCAGTTGCTGAGATTGTCGATTCCACCACCGTCGTCTCCTTGACTTCAGCTATGGTCCTTGTCGTCTCGAGTCGTCTGCCCCTTAAAGCCTCTCTTAGCACTTTGAGTCAGGGATGAGTGACAGACTACTTGGCTATTCAGCGCTAATTCCAGAGGTTAACTCCAAATCAGCTGCTCCTTCTCCCGCTTCTCCCCTCAGGAACCTCACGGGTTGATGATCCTATTTTCTCTTGTACATCACCATTTTGCACGGTATACTCTCATACCTGCTCTCTTGACGATCCGATCCAGCAGGCTCCCTCGCCTGCTTCCCTTCCTCATTGTTTCGTGACGATCCAGCAGGCTATCCCCGTCTGCTTCTCGTCCCAGTCCAGACGATCCAGCAGTGACACGTCTGCTTCTCGTCCTTGATCCCAGCTCTCTGGGATACTTACTCCTGTTGTCTTTACTTCGTCCTTCTGGTGGTCGCCTCCAAATTTTCACACCTCTGGAAAACAGATATGTTTCAAGCCATTACTGGACCTATACAGGCCATCAGCCGACACTCTCCACAACACTGTCTCCTTTGGTGATCCACTCAGGGGCTTTCCACCTACCCAATGGCAAAGACTCTCCTTTGGCCAGGATTCTTCCTCGGACCCGACTACACTTTGTCAGGTCCCTGTTCGGGCGCCACGTGTCAGATCCCGCTTTTTTAGATACACTGCACACGCTCACCCTCCGATGAGTGTGTTTGTGTACAAAACCAGCTCTCCGTCTCTGGGGTCCGACCTTCGTGTCTCCACGGGTATTACCCGGCAGGGCTGCACAAAGGCTATTCAAGCTGGTGGCGAGGAGATTCGTCTAGCTGCTCACTGCCTTCATCCGGACGTCCACCCCGCTGAAGCTGATCTCACACCCCGGTCGAATAGCCTTCTCTGGAACCAGGATACGAACCGGCCACGCCCGTTAACGGCAGCTCTCCTCTTATGGATCAGGGCTCTTGGAATGTTGCTAGATTTTGAATTTAGTGACTCGTACAGCGAGTCCCCAGGATGTGTTATTTTCATTAAAAAAAACCAGACTAACCTTTTAGAGCCTTTTTGATGTTGTACACCCAATAAACTTTAACTTTTACACCTTAAGAAGCATCAATAATCCAATGTCCGAGCCTTAACACTTTAACTGCATGCTTGGAAATTTATTGCAGGTTTGGCAAGTGCCAATAACATAATTAACATAGATTATATGGTGATAATTTCACAACAGTAATTCAAGTATAATTAGAATAATGATTGGCAGAGATTTTTGTTTTTAATTCAATAATTCTAACTGATCTTACTTTGACTGGGACTGGATTGACTTTTTAACAATTTTTTCTAGGAGTGAGGGAAGGAGGTTTTTGAGGTTAGGGTCCCCAGCTCGATGAACTTGTTTTCCTCTTCATCAGCTGTTAATCGTTAGCTGACCACGATCCTTGTGTGATGTTGTAATCCTTCAGGAAGTTAATCCACATAAGAGTTTATTCCTTCTTCAATCAACCAAAAGTTGATCTAATCCATTCTGGTATGCTGTGATGTTCCTTGAGAGAGAAATCGTTGAACATTCCCCACTCAGACTTAAGGCCAGTGATTATTCTCCAATGTTCTGCTACTCTGTGACTGGACGGCCTGAGTGGGAGTTGAAAACTCTCTCAAACGATCTTTATGGCTCCAATCCTCTCACTCCACGATTCCAATTGATGCTCACAAGATGGTCAAGTCTTGTGATTTCCTCGTAGCAGGGGAGAAGTGGCAACAGCACCTCTCCCTGGAAGAATAACCCCGTTTCCTGGTGTTTCACAGTTTATATATGTGCTTGACTCTTGTTGTCTTCAGATGATCTTGGTTACATTTTCGGGAGTCTTGGTAGTGCATCCATGTAAATTTGCAAATCAAATGGCCACACTTAAGTGTTTGAAAATAATACAGCAGTATTATGGTTTGCCAGTACAGATTTAAACTGATAATGGTACTCATTTTACGGGGAATAAAGTAAAAGAGTGGGCCCAAGAACATCATGTTGAATGGATTTATCATATTCCCTATTACCCGCAAGCGGCGGGACTAGTAGAACGAATGAATGGGCTCCTTAAAGAGACCCTATTGAAGCTGTCAAAAGATCGCACTATGCGACAATGGAAACAGGATTTGACCACTGCTGTGGATCAGCTGAACAATCGACCTTTAGGGTCAGGATCCACACCCTTGATAAGAATGATTTCAGGAGAAATGATAGAGCATACTACAGAAAGCATCAAAATGTGGAAAATTGATCCACAAGCAGAACTACCTGTCAGAGCTACTCCAGGCTCAGCAGGACTAGACTTAAGAACATTGACTACTGTCACATTGGTACCTGATCAAATTCAAGTGGTAAAAACAGGGCTAGGCCTACAGTGTCCGAAGGGCACATATGGGCACGTCCTGCCACGCAGTGGTCTATCACTTAAAGGGCTGACTATTCAGGCCGGGGTGATAGATGCAGATTACCAAGGCGAGATTGGAGTGGTTTGTAGATTGTTTGGAGAACAACCCCTGATATTGAACAAAGGGGACAAAATTGCTCAATTAATAATTAAACCCTGTGAAATGGGGTTGGTACAGGAGATACCAAAACCCATAGTAATAACTACACGAGGAACACAAGGTTTTGGTTCCTCAGATCAAGCAGGTGCCAAAGTTTGGGTGAAACTACCTAACGGACCGCCTAAGGCGGCAGAAATTATAGCTCAAGGGAATGATGCAACTGTTAGTATACTCTATCAGGGTGAAGAAAAATGGGTAAATGTGCCTATATCAAAGTGTTATGTAAGAGAGGACTAATCATTGTTATTCTATGAATAGTCTTTCTTCTGTTGATCAGACTCAATGTCCTGGTGGGAGTTGCGGGCGATCGAGGACCACAGGAGGTGGGCATCGTCATGGCAACCAGTGGAAGCCCCGGGATTGGAGGTGTCGGCTGCTGGGTCATACTCCTCCTTGTAGGTGGTGCCATGGTCTCCAGTTGTTGGGGAATGACGGAAGGACATCAAGTGAGAGAAGTCCAACCACGAGTGGAGCTCGTCTGGAGAAATCTCACTAAAACAAGTCAACAGGACAATTTTACTTGTGCCACAAGCAACAGTGAAGACAAAGGTATATTGGCAAGTTACCTTTCCAAAAATTCCAATTTGCAGAAGACGTCGAAGGGCGTGGTATGACACTCTATTAGGAGGAACAGGAACTGTCCTGGGAGTATCAAACACAATTGATAATGAGGTAACCAGAACAATGTTGTCCAATACTGGACGATATTCCTCTCAAGCTATCCATCAGGTTGGACAGTGGTTGCCTACAGCATTAGTGGGACAATTACAAAATGCAAATCTGTGGCAAAAGAATTTCAAATGGCAATTGGCATTATGGAATGAAACATTTAATGTCTTCCAAAATTTATCTCATATGGGAAATTGGACAGCATGTGCTATACAAACTCTTCATGCTGAAGCTCAAAGAGAAAGATTTCAGCGTATAGTTACCACAGGGAACTATCATGATTGGAAATGGATTTGGAATATAACTGATACCTTATGGTTAAAGTTACATCCAGAATTTACACAGTGTAATGAAACAGTATGTACTGGACACTGGACCCAGTACAATGTGACACAACCAAAGGTTGTTTGTAAATATCAAGTATTACCGGTAATTACGACTAATGGCTATTGGTTCTTGCATATGGATGGAGAGTGGTTAGAACCAAAAACTAATACAATTTTTGATACCAAAATGTGTGACAAAACAGATAAAGGTATGGCCTGTGTGCTGCAAACGGGATATGCCAATCCATGTCTAACCGACTCAGAGGTTGTACTTTGTGACTGGACTAGGGAAACACCAAGAGAAATGTTGTGGCAAATCGGCCCACATGCTCTGTGTGTTGCAACAATGAAAAATAATTCACAAGTACCTTCAGTTCCATATACTGGAACAATGTGCACTTATGGCATTGGGGAAACCGGACGTATCGTTTGACTAATTATTCTGTATCGAGTCGACTGACTTCGGTACAATGGGATGTATTGCATTCCCCATGGAGTCTTTCCCTGGAGCGTTTCAAATGTGCATTGGAACAATCTACGGAAATTCAGCAATTAATAGAGTCACATACGTCCAACATCTCCAGTCTTATGGTGTCTACATTGATAGCTAGTGACCGGGTAAAACATGTGGCAAAATTAGTACAGCAAGCATCAGCACATCATTGATGGGACATCTTTTCAGGGATGTCTGTCACTGCCAGGAGTACCTTAGTGCCACCTTTGACAATATTAATTATAGCAATATGTATGATGACTTTTTTGTAACATTTTTACATGTATCTATGTTATACGTTTAAGGCGAGAGGTGGAATGGGTAATATTTCAACAAATGCGATGAAATTGACACTGTTCACGATATAGTCAATGTTTATGGATGGAATTCACATTTACCTATTTCCATACAAAGTTACATAAATTGATTGGTGCAAAACACCAAGAGTGGAAATATATAATAAAAATGTTATTGTGCTGTTTTGCACCTGTCTTAAAGTAACCCTGAGAATGTACTTGTTATTCAACTTTGTTTTAGCATGCTGGGGTCAGTCTGAACTGGGAGTGAAGAGCTGGATGTACTTGTTACACTGATTGCACAACTTTGTTTTAGCATGTTGGGGTCAGTCTGAACTGGGAGTGAAGAGCTGGATGTACTTGTTATTATTCACAACTTTGTTTTTGTTGCTATTGACGACTGCGCTGAAGAGATGTTTTTGCAAGAGGAAATACCTTTTTGATGCCTGTTGATTAAAGAAATTATGTGTGCCAGGGAGTTTGAAATGGCCACTCACCCTCCCTTTGCGCACACACTAGAAAAGAGGAGGCAGAGCCATGCTCCGATAGAGTCTGCTGCGGGTTAACGTACGAACGCCCAGCCGGTTGACAAGCGCACTTTACCGAAGGTGTTGGCTCTCCACCTTAAAGGCGTCACGGTAAGAGAAGAAGAGATATTTCATGCGCTGCAACCACTTGTGTTTGATGTAACTGCTTTTGTGGGGAATAAATATACGCCTTTTTATTCTAGCAAAATGCAGTCTGTGTGATCATTTCTGTGTGCCGATCTGACCGAACCTTGTGTTTCAAAACACACATACACACACACAATATTATACAGTCAAGCTTGCCAGTACTCAACATCTTCTTTCAGTACCTGTTCTTGATGATTTTATTTGTAAGTCCAGATACCTGATGGTTGTGCGATGGGGTCTCCGCTATCCCCCATTGTGGCCAATCTGTACATGGAGCTAGTGGAGAAGAGAGCCTTGACGTCATTCACGGGCATCTCTCCCAGTCACTGGTTCATATATGTCGATGACACATGGGTTAAAATCAAGCAACAAGAAGTTGAGGACTGTACAGAGTGCATCAACTCGGTGGACTCCAATATCAAGTTCACACGTGAGGATGCCAGAAACAACCATTTAGCCTTCTTGGACTGTGATGTTATGATTGGAGAGAACAGGCAGCTTGAGACAGGGGTTTACAGAAAACCCACTCACACTGACCAATATCTGCTCTTTGGCTCAAACCACCCCCTTGAACCCAAGCTCGGGGTGATCAGGACGCTTCAACACAGAGCCCTACAGGTGCCCACAACTACAGAGGGAAGGGCTAAAGAACAACAACTTGTCACAATATGTGGGTACCCATGATGGTCCCTGGATAAAGTGCAGAAGTCCCAGAGAACAAAGACACCAGACAGACAGGAGACAGAGACAAGAAGAAGAGGAGTGTCTCTCCCTTATTTAGCAGGAGTAGGGGAAAAACTACAGAGGATCTTCAGACAGCACAAAATCCCAGTTTACTTTAAACCTGTTAACACCTTGAGACAGAAATTAGTTCACCCTAAGGACAGGATCCCTAGTTACAAACAGAGCAATGTAGTGTCAGGAAAACTGTTACATAGGTGAGACTAAGCAGCCGTTACACAAAAGCCTATACCAGCACCGCAGAGAGGGCGCCAGTGGACCTCAGTCTGCAGTTCATCTCCACCTTAAAGACACTAACCACACGTTTGAGGACAAGGAAGTTACAATTTTAGCCAGACAGAAGAAATGGTTTGAGAGAGGGGTGAAGGAGCCATTGTATGTGAAACAGTTGAAACCCAGCCTTAACCGGGGAGAGGTCTGAGACACGCTTTGTCCCCTGTTTACAATGTGGTACTCAGGTCAAAGCAGTTCCAGTCTTTTGGTCATGGTAATGAGTCATTCACGTCATCAGGAGACGCGTCAGTAGAGTCGTCAGAAGACGCGTCAGTCCCATCGTTAGGAAGGACAGCTACCCTGTCATTAGGAGGGTGCTAACTAGAGCACAATAGGTGCTAATTAAAGCAATTGTTTAGTCACTAGCCAATAGCAGTCTGCCTCTCAGTAGGAGGGGTCTGGTTAGGTTTAAAACTCCAGATTTTGTGGCTTCTGTTTGTTCTTCTCTACAAGGGTCAAGACAGAAGTTAGACTACCAGAGCAAGAATTTTAGCTGAGGAAGCTACTGCGATTTGAAGCGAAACGTCCTCGTGTCAAGCAACCCAGTTCAGTCAAAGATTCAAGCTTCTCTACCATGTTGCCTCTCATTAGAAGACATGCAAAGAGGGGAAATGTGCAAATGGCCACCTTAAATACCCTTTCTCATGATTGGATTCACTCGTGTAAGGAGGTCAAGGGTCAATGAGCTTACCAAACCAATTTTGTGTTCCAATAATTAGTGCTAAATGTATTCAAATCAATAAAATGACAAGTGTGCCCAAATTTATGCACCTGCCCAATTTTGTTTAAATAATTATTGCATACTTTCTGTAAATACTAGAAACTTCATTTTACTTCTCAAATATCAGTGTGTTTGTCTGCTATATGATATATTTAACTGAAATTCCTGATCCAGACAACTAATGATTTATAAAGGAAAATCATGAAAATTATCAGGGATGCCCAAACTTTTGCATACAACTGTAAATCGAAGGTCTCACCTTCTGGCTCAGCTTTTTTCACCATGATGGTATAGCATTCGTAAAACATCAGATTCAGCCTTCAATCTGTGTATCAATCTCATGCTCCTACTTACCCCCACTCATGAACAAGACCCAGAGATATTTAAACTTCCACACTTTGAGCATTAACTCTCCCCTGACCCAGAGGGGACAATCCACCCATCCACACTCGGCCTCAAACCTGCCCAATGTGCACTGGAGGTCACTGTATGACAAAGCCAACCGAACCACATCATCCATAAAAAGCAGACGCAAAAATCTGAGGCCGTGTAACTGGACACCCTCCAGTCCCTGAGTGCACCCTGAAATCCTGTTCTTGAACTAAGTGACAAGGGGCAGCCCTGGCGGAGTCCAATACCCACTGGGAACAGGTCTGATGTGATACTGAGAACGCGGACACAGCTCCTATCTCGCCGTGTAGAGACTGGATCGTATGTTGCTTTTAAAATCAATCAATATTTGTACATGTTACTCAATAACTATTTTGATCAAACTTAATCACATTATCTCTTATATACCAACATGTGACATGGCAAAATGTTGACATTTTTACAGTTGTAGAATGTTGACTTCTTTTTGGAGTTCACTCACTCACTGACTCACTTGCCCAGATTACTGGCATATAAACCACACTAGATGGATGGAATAAAAGAATAAGGCCATTGATTTCACAATGACATTTGCATTTATTTCATAGTTTTAAACGTTGCAAATGGCTCCACAGAGAGGAGACCTGCGGTCACGTGACTTTATCTGGAAATGACGCAAGGTTACTGGGAGGTGTCCTTGGTGAGTCTGCCGTCGTCCGACCAATCAGGTTCGTTTCCTTGAACCCTCTGTTCGTTAGGTGGTGGAATCTGCTGTGCAAAGACAAACACATGGGAAATTATTGATCAGGTAGGGCCAACCGCTTTGTTTTTATCTTTGAATCATCTTGTCGAGCATGTTGTGAATGAGCAATATTTCCCCCCCCAGCCAGCCTCATGCTTCCGTTATTTTAGTAGCTTTAACCAAGGTGTAAAAAAAATCAGCAGTTGAATGGCGATGCGTTTCCTTTTGTTCAGCTAAACGTATGTGTGTGGAAGTACAGCAGAAAAATCTCAAAAGCGTTACACAAAATGACTCAAACATTCGCACGCGTTTGCCGTCTGTAACATTAGACATTTGCGCCTTCCTGGTGACATTAGATACTTCTGTAATTTAATGAGCTGTAACGTGTGGGTCGGTGAAAACGCGTTTTAGCCGCGCGACAACATAAATGTATAGAGCACTCTGAGTTAGCATGAAGCTAAGGCTAGTTAGCGCCAGCCGAGCTGTGCGCAGTTGAGTTGTTTACATCCGGTGTTGATGTCTGAAACTCACGGTTTGACACACCGGCATTTTGTTGGCACAGATTCAGCAAGGATGCTCATTAGGTTTCAAATGTCCGAAAAGATTTCTGATAGTACTGTGACCGACCAGATTTAAATTTATTGTATGTGTTGACATATTTGGCAAGTAAAACTGCTCCTAATTGTGATTTTAACTTGTACCATACTGCAACATTAAAAAATAACGTTTATAAAATTTCCTCCGTCCTATCAATTTTCAGTTTCAATTCATTTCTAAGTTGGTTCCACTCCTCCAGCCAATGCAAAGGAGTCAGGGTTATTTGGTCACGTGACTTTTAGTCAGGATTCTGACATTTTGCTGATTGGCTGAGACACACCGCTCTCTGATTGGTTGCAGCCTTTGTTTACAACGTGGCACTGGTACCACAGTCTCTGGAGGAGTGGAACCAACTGACATTTTCGGCGGTTACGCCACAGCCAATCACACGCGGCGTGATAGCCAATAGCGGCCGACGTATCAGATGGACCAATCACAGCCATGTTTTCAAAAACATGGTACCAGTCTCATTGTATAAGAGACTGTGGTACCAGTGCTAATTTATTTCATTCATATTCTCGCAGTCGGTGTGATGTCACACATGACGTAATTTCTAGGTCCCACCTTTGTTTGGGGGAAACGTGAGCACGTCTGCAAAGTTCGTTGTTTCTCTACTTCCAAGTTTGTTTTCTTGATGATGTATCAGTACGAAGAGAATTTGCCACCTGAGGCACGGAATCAATACAGAAAGAAGCTAGAGTTGGCAGGAATCCGAAAATACCCGTATAAGATTATTGCAGACGACTGGTTAGACGATCCTAAACAATGGCTAGAGATGGATTACAAAGACACCTACGCATACTTCATCAAGAGTCCTCGTGAGTATTCTTTTATATATATAAGAATATATTAATAATTGTATCAGTTAAGCCCCGGTCAAACAGCACTAACGATGGACACCGAAGCCAAAACAAAACAAGAAATCTGGACTTAGGTTGACTTTCGGAGACATCGTTTAACCGTCATCTAGCTTCGTTTCTGTAGCTGGTGCTTTATCAGAATTTTCAAAATGTTGAAATATGTGAATGGATCCAGCCTCAATTCATAAATATTAACACAAAAAGTACTTACGAGATGAAATGGGCAGAACACAGATAGCAGAACCAGGCTTGGGACTCCATTGTTTCTTTTTGTTGATACTCCCATCTGTGTTTACAGCGGCCCTGTTGATTGCAGCGAGCCATTTCTCACCCCTGCATTTCTCAGATGCTATAATATAGAACTGCCGTTCGGGATAACTCTTGGTTGGCTGTACAACCCGGAATACAACAATTTTTGGGCATTTTCATGCTGCTTTCAATGCTACAGAAGTTGCGCAGTTCCCCCAAACTAAGACGGCGGCTCACTTCTGGTTAGGAAGTTCCCGGATGTCCGACTGCGAGAATGGCTTGCCGCGGACTTTACACCACGCGCCCTCTGGTGGCCATTTCTGGCCAATAAAAACATTGCCGAGCTCAATAGAAATACGTGGAATTTGGTTACTTTTCAAAGGGCTCAGACTCGTCAATAAAGTCAGTTTAATGTACAATGGCTCATTTCAGGTCAGCTTGGTGTATAAATGTCATTATTTCAGGCAGTGAGAGCCATCAGCTGGCTGTTAGAAGCAAGTTAGAGACAAAACAAAACCAGCTGATTTCAGTAGACAATCAGTGCAGCCTGAGCTTGTTTTCATCAGGCGGCCAGTCGCGAAAGTACAAATTCTCACCTTCGGATTGGCCACTTCGTCGAAAGTGACATGGCTCCGCTGCAACCCATTCTCAAGGTCGGTCATCCGGGCATTTAGCCTCGAGGGGCATTTTTTTCTCGCTGAAAACATTGCCGAGATCAACACAAATACTTGTAATTTGGTCACTTTTCAATGGGGTCACACTCGTCAATAATGTCAATTTAATGTACATTGGTTCATTTCAGGTCATCTTAGTGTTTAAATCTCACCGTTGAGGCAATGAGAGCTGTCAGCTGGCTGTTAGAAGCAAGTTAGAGACAAAAGCAAACCGGCTGATTTCAATAGACAATTAGTGCAACTCGAGTGAGTTATCACCGAGTGGCCAGTCACGGAAGTACGAATTCTTGCCTTCGGATGGGCTACTTCGCGCTGACCTTGAATAGCGCCAAATCACAACACAGCTGCCTCAAGGCACTTCACACAAGTAAGGTCTAACCTTACAACCCCTAGAGCAGGGGTGGCCAAGTTCGGTCCTCGAGAGCCACCTTCCTTACACTCTTAGTTGTCTCCCTGCTCCAACACACCTGAATCCAATGAAAGACTCGTTAGCTCGAGGACCGAACTTGGCCACCCCTACCCTAGAGCAAGAACACAGACAACAGTGGTAAGGAAAAACTCCCTCTGATGATTTGAGGAAGAAACCTCAAGCAGACCAGACTCAAAGGAGTGACCCACTGCTTTGGCCAGTCTACCAAAAGGTTTACAATACAGAACAATCGTTGATGAGAGTCCATGCAGGCGTCCAGTCTACTGTCGGGGGGGTCATCGAGCCACACGTTGGATCTGTTCCTAAAGCGGTGTCCGTCTTGTGTCCGCCACAGAAATTATCCAGTCCAGCACGTGGATCCAGTCACATCTTGGACAGAGAGAAAAAAAAAAGAATCAGTCAGCCAGAAAAACTACTCTCAAGATATAATTCATCAGCATTAAGCAACAGGAAAGCAAAAGAAATACTAAGGTACTAAGTACTACTGGCAAAACCTATCATTTCTGTCCTTGTTAGATGAGCAGTAAAGGTCTGTTTATGCTGCACTCTGAATTCCATTATTAGAATGTTAAAAACATTTTCAAACAAATACCGAATCAAAATAACTAAATTAAAAATTAACTGCAACACTGTTGATTGAAGAAACAAAAACAAATATGTCCATCACAGTTATTACATTTTAAAATTTCTGATGGTTCAAAGTACATTATAATCAAATTACATTTTTTCCGCAAAGTTGCGAACCGACAATGCTGCAGAAATGGGTGACTTTAAGATACCACACGGAAGTATTGATGTGGATTCTGATACAGAATTACCGTTTTGCATTTGATGGATTTTCACATTTGACGGATTACTTCGCGCCCTGACCACTGTTGGAGTGACGCTGCCTCGACAGTAAGCCTCTCCAACCGAATTACCTACAGAAAAATAAATCATGCAAACGATGGAATTGGATTAGAATGGGAATAACTCCCTTGTGTCTGATGATTTGCGGACATTCATGCTGTTGTACGGTTGCTTTTAAAACTCCTTTTTCCTTTTTAAAGTTCAGTTTGTGACTGTATAACCAGCATGAACGTCCACAAATCATCCGACACAACAGGGTTATTCCATAATTATTCTATTCTTAAACATTGCAAATAGTCAGTCAAAAACCCACTATCTACTGTGACCAGCATTCTGTTACCTTGAAAAATAATATTCACAATCTTGAAATCATTTTAACATTGTAATTTCTATGAAATTCATTGCATCTGGAAAAAATGTGCCTTATTCCAAAATGGATGAAATTCATCTTTTCCCTCAAAATTCAACACCCAATACCCCTTAATGACAATGTGAATAAAGTGTTTTTTTGTTGTTGTTGTTGTTTTTTGTTTTTGCAAATTTATTAAAAATTAAAAAAAAAAACACTAAGAAGCTACATTTACATAAGTATTCACAGCCTTTGTCATGAAGCTCAAAATTGAGCTCAGGTGCATCCTGTTTCCACTGATCATCCTGAGCTCTCTTGACCTCAGACTGGGGCAGTGGTTCATCTTTCAGCATGACAATGACCATCAGCAAGCAGAGTGGCTTCAGGACAACTCTGTGAATGTCCTTGAGTAGCCCAGCCAGAGCCCAGACCTGAATTCTGTTGAACATCTCTGGAGAGACCTGAAAATATCTGTGCACGACGCTCCCCATCCAACCTGATGGAGCTTGAGAGGTGCTGCAAAGAGGAATGGGCAAAACTGCCCAAAGATAGGTTCACTAAGCTTGTGGCATCATATTCAAGATGTCTTGAAGCTGTAATTGCTGCCAAAAGAGTATCAACAAAGTATTGAGCAAAGGGTGTGAATACTTAAGTACATGTGATTTCTTAGTTTTTATTTTTAATATATTTACAGAAAAAAAAAAAAAAAGCTTTTTCATGTTGCCATTAGTTGTGAGTAGTAGTACTAGTAGTAGTAGTGTTGTGAGTAGAATTTTGAGGGGAAAAACATTTAATTTACTCCATTTTGGAATATGGCTGTGACATAACAAAATGTGGAAGAAGTGAAGCGCTGTGAATACTTTCCAGACGCACTGTATGTAAAAGTTATTTTTACTTTTCTCATTGTCTATTGGTTGAAAAGGGCCACGTGATTAAAAAAATGGTGCACTTTGATTGCCTCTCGGCTTAGTCTTGCACTGGTCATAAAAAAAATGCAGCATTCATCTCGTTATGTGTTTGGATTACAAAGCAGTACTTTAAAGCCACATTCTTCACCATTCTGACATTTCTGGTGTGCCACACTGTAGTTAGTTTTAACTTCACATTGTTCTAACTGCTCCTTGGTCTCTGTTTTGTTTATGGAGTTGCACATCCAACACAGTGGTAGGCATGGGAACGGAAATGAAACCCATCAACTTTCATTTAATTACTTATGTATTTTTGCTCCACTTGATACCAAGTGAACAGGAAGAAAGGCCAGGAGCAGTGGAAGTGGGTTCAGACTGTCGTATTATGACGTAGATGGGAGAAATGGTACTGGGGTCATTCTGAAGAAAGACTGTATTAAATGTGTGTTGGAGATTAAACAAGTGTCTGACAGAATGATGAGTGTGAAGTAGGGCTGTCACAATTATTACAATATTTGTCAATCGCGATTATTTTTCATATTTCATATTCGCGATTACCGTGAATTATTTATTTTATCCACAAAGCATAAAACGACTCAGAATCTGACGTCATTGTGCTGCAGCCTCGCTCTCGTTTTAAGGCGGGACAATAACATGGAGGCTGAGGAGCGATCCGTCCTGCTGTTTGGATAAGACGGCCGATTAAAATAGTGGCCGTCTTCTTCAAAAGCCGTCTAAAATGCGGAGCTGTCTGTGTGTGTGTCTGTGTGTGTGTGTGTGCGCGCGCGCGGAGTCAACAGGCTGCAGACTGTGAGGGAGGGGGCGTGTGAGGGAGATTCCTGAATGCAGGCGCGACACGTTACAGTCTGAGAACCATCAGTGCGCAGCGAGCGTGGAGCAGAGAGAGGATTTTAACCCGAATGAACATGTTAACAAAACCAAAACGTGGAGCTGCCTTTACTTCTCTCTGAACTTTCTCTCCCGGTGTGATTCTGCTGTTACCGTCCTGTTCACACATGTGCGACGCGCACATGGTGTGAACAGGACGGTATGCTGAATTTATGAGATCCTGAGATGAAATAAACGGTCAAATATCTTTAAAAACATATTTAAAAATGAGAATATATGAATGAACTGAGCCACAAAAAAAAAACAAACCCTGACATGAAGAAGCTGTGGTGATGTTCAGACGCACAGATCACAAAAAGCAGGTGAGAACTCTGATCTGTAACAGCTGTTATTTTCCAAAGGTATTTATTTGTTCAGTCTTGAGCTTAATGTAGTGTTTAAGCACAAAACGTGACTGGTGAGGAGAAACAATTTCAGAAATGCAACAGAAACAACCACAAATCAGAAAAAGTTGGGACTGTATGTAAAATGAAGATAAAAATAAAAATGTTGCACTATTCCCAGTTTCTCCACTCACAGAAGCCAAACGTTCTTCCAGAGTTGTGTAATTATACTACAATAGTAGAATATAAAGAAGGGGGGAAAAAAGAAAAAAATAGACAATATATTTGTCAATCGCAATTATCTGTCTGACAATTAATCGTCTCCAGAAATTCCTAATCGTGACAGCCCTAGTGTGAAGTTGGAAATTGAAGGGGTGATGCTGAATGTCATCACTGTATATGCCCCACAGGTAGGTTGTGAGATAGAGGAGAAGAAAGATTTATGGAGTGAGTGAAATCAAGTAGCAGAGAGTGTACTCAAGGATGACTGGCAACTGGACTCCAGTGGGCATGTTGATGAAGGGAACAGAGGTGGTGAAGAATTAACGGACAGATATGCTATCAGGGAGAAGAATGTAGAAGATGGTAGATTTGGCAAAAAGGATGGAAATGGGTGGTGCCAGTACTTTCTTAAGAAGCAGGCGGTAGGCCTGTCATAATAACAAATTTTGCTGGATGATATATCGCCTCAGAAAATGCCACAATAAACAATATCATGATATTATCAACATGTTAAGACCATTTTGTGCCATTGATATAATGATAAATCATGTAAAAATGCAAGTACCTCCATTCAAACAGCAATTAATTTTTAATTCTCATAAATATTCACCATTGGAGTTGAAATGTAAGTGTTATGTTGCTGTTACCGTGAGTGACTTAAGTGTCATACCATAAGTAAAAATTGTAGTGCTTTTAATGTCTTCTGCCAGTGTCTGTTTGTCAAATTAAAAGCACCTGCTTACAGCAGAATGCAGAAAAGACAAAAAGCTCTGTGTGCATGCCTGCAATTTGGTCCGCACAACTGGGGGAGCTGGCATTTGCCGTTTGGTATGTTTATGTATTTTGGGTCAAGGATGAACAGTGCCAAAACTGAATGTCGACAGGACTAATATTTTTACAGAAGCTACATATATTAGCTAACAACACTGAACAATGGACATTGATATTGACATTCTGGACTCACAGGCCAATTTAGCAGGGGGCGGTAAATCATATTAAAAGTGTGCGTGCATGATTCTAATTAGTAAGTTCAATGTAATCACATGATTTTATGTATGTTAAAAATACACGGGTGACACAAGAAAGTGAAAACACTTCCATTTAAAAATCAAATAACAAAATAGAATTTCAAATAATAATAGTAATAATAGTGTGTATATAACAAGAACCTAAATGATTTATAAATACATTAAGACAGTAAATTAGCAAAATTATGTAATTAAATATGTGCCAGACTCTTTACTCAACTTGCCAGTGAGCAATGCTCACACATTTATTCTGCAAAAGACAAACCAGATAGTTATCGGTAACATGTGCTACAACTATAATCCTATAGTAATTAACAGGAAATAAAAGGGTTGAGTTCCTCTTCTTAAAACTGTTGAGGTCTAAGTTTCTAAAAACATTCTGGAATCACACACCATTCCAACTCATTATGGAAACTTTGCACAATTTATTACCACCCTTGGAAAATGTCAGCTACCCATTTTATAAACATTAACCAATCTAGAGACTGTGGATCTGCACAGGCAACAGGGTAGTTTTTATTTGGCACAGCAGTCTCGTTTGAGGGCGTGTTCTATACGGGTAAAATATTGTGCAATTTTTCTACATCCGGGGATAGCACTTGTCTGTCCCCATCAGAAACATGGCACTTTCTCTGAGTTTTGGGGCAAATGACATGGCAAACAAAGTGAAAATGCAAAGGAAAAGTGATTATGCGGTGGAAGTGGACGTGTTGCGGTTGGTTTATGACCCGGAGCTCAAATGTGTCGAGGCGGTTGTGCAGGTGAGAGAACGAAAATCACTGACACGACCTCTCCCATTTTCCCTGTCTTCCCTTCTCCACTGGGAACCTGAAAAAACTGCACTTTTCGGGACTGCTTCGGTGATTGCAGCCAAAAACTAAACGGTACACCATCTTTCCATGTGAAGTGATGCTGTTTATGGGGAGAGACTAATCCCTGGGCGGAGTGTGGGAGTGTCAGCACAAACCATTCAGAGGATGGGGATTTCAGCAGAAACCATTTTAAACCCGGGCACTGAGACTGTGACACTGGCACATCCACTAGGTGGCAGCAAATATGCTTTTAAGTTTACCGAGCTGGGCCTGTAACTCCTGCACTCTGCCCGTTGATTAGTCCTCGGATGTGGTCAGATCCCATGATATCACGTAGGGGTTCAAGTGAAACTGCACTGCCCTATTAAGTGTTATATTTCATGTCATTTGATGTTATACATAGATCATAAAAAAATTTTAAAAGATTAAAAATCCATTAATATTGCATGGATGCAGCATTAGCTGCCATGGAGTGATGCACAGAGCTGCCGTCAGGCAGGAGAGCACCATGTGACAGAGCAAATGTAAACTTAATTTTTTCATTAATCGCTTTTGAATTGGACTGCAGCTCTGCATGCGGGAACATAGTGGTACAGTGATTCAACACAAATGTGGATGAAAAGATAAAGCGCCCCGCTTTGTTTTTTATGTTCATATTCTGGAAGAAATAGATAAGTTAACCAATTTCATTTATTCTGCCAAAGTTTCTGGGTGGAATAATGCCTCTTAGCCTGGCTGGCTCCCTGCTGCGTGAACAGCTCACACAGAGCAGGCTGACCTTGCCTCCTGCAGAAAGTGAAGTGAAAGAGATGGACCGGAGCAGTCAAATGTTGGTGACTTATGAAAAAAAGATGCGTGTAAAGGGTGATATATCGAAGCCAACAAAATGATTGTGTTCATCTTTATATATCGAACGATACGTCGATTGATTTGGAGCACACAGTGATGTATAAGACTAGAGGAAGGTGTACATAGGTGGACTCAACTTTATCTATATTCTGGGTCTTTTAGTGAAGCTTAGGGCTAGTGGTCGGTGTAGCACATGGCCTCGATTCGCCGTAATTAAATAAATACATTGATGCTCTCTCAACAAAAACCTGAGGTTTTGAGCTGAGAACAAAGACAGCCTTTCATACCTAACTGTGGAAATTCTTGGGGCCACCTGGCTATCTCCTTAACACTCCCTGGCCTCTTCACATCAATCAATCAATCAATCAATTTTTTTATATAGCGCCAAATCACAACAAACAGTTGCCCCAAGGCGCTTTATATTGTAAGGCAAGGCCATACAATAATTATGTAAAACCCCAACGGTCAAAACGACCCCCTGTGAGCAAGCACTTGGCTACAGTGGGAAGGAAAAACTCCCTTTTAACAGGAAGAAACCTCCAGCAGAACCAGGCTCAGGGAGGGGCAGTCTTCTGCTGGGACTGGTTGGGGCTGAGGGAGAGAACCAAGAAAAAGACATGCTGTGGAGGGGAGCAGAGATCGATCACTAATGATTAAATGCAGAGTGGTGCATACAGAGCAAAAAGAGAAAGAAACACTCAGTGCATCATGGGAACCCCCCAGCAGTCTAAGTCTATATCAGCATAACTAAGGGATGGTTCAGGGTCACCTGATCCAGCCCTAACTATAAGCTTTAGCAAAAAGGAAAGTTTTAAGCTTAATCTTAAAAGTATAGAGGGTGTCTGTCTCCCTGATCTGAATTGGGAGCTGGTTCCACAGGAGAGGAGCCTGAAAGCTGAAGGCTCTGCCTCCCATTCTACTCTTACAAACCCTAGGAACTACAAGTAAGCCTGCAGTCTGAGAGCGAAGCGCTCTATTGGGGTGATATGGTACTATGAGGTCCCTAAGATAAGATGGGACCTGATTATTCAAAACCTTATAAGTAAGAAGAAGAATTTTAAATTCTATTCTAGAATTAACAGGAAGCCAATGAAGAGAGGCCAATATGGGTGAGATATGCTCTCTCCTTCTAGTCCCCGTCAGTACTCTAGCTGCAGCATTTTGAATTAACTGAAGGCTTTTTAGGGAACTTTTAGGACAACCTGATAATAATGAATTACAATAGTCCAGCCTAGAGGAAATAAATGCATGAATTAGTTTTTCAGCATCACTCTGAGACAAGACCTTTCTGATTTTAGAGATATTGCGTAAATGCAAAAAAGCAGTCCTACATATTTGTTTAATATGCGCTTTGAATGACATATCCTGATCAAAAATGACTCCAAGATTTCTCACAGTATTACTAGAGGTCAGGGTAATGCCATCCAGAGTAAGGATCTGGTTAGACACCATGTTTCTAAGATTTGTGGGGCCAAGTACAATAACTTCAGTTTTATCTGAGTTTAAAAGCAGGAAATTAGAGGTCATCCATGTCTTTATGTCTGTAAGACAATCCTGCAGTTTAGCTAATTGGTGTGTGTCCTCTGGCTTCATGGATAGATAAAGCTGGGTATCATCTGCGTAACAATGAAAATTTAAGCAATACCGTCTAATAATACTGCCTAAGGGAAGCATGTATAAAGTAAATAAAATTGGTCCTAGCACAGAACCTTGTGGAACTCCATAATTAACTTTAGTCTGTGAAGAAGATTCCCCATTTACATGAACAAATTGTAATCTATTAGACAAATACGATTCAAACCACCGCAGCGCAGTGCCTTTAATACCTATGGCATGCTCTAATCTCTGTAATAAAATTTTATGGTCAACAGTATCAAAAGCAGCACTGAGGTCTAACAGAACAAGCACAGAGATGAGTCCACTGTCCGAGGCCATAAGAAGATCATTTGTAACCTTCACTAATGCTGTTTCTGTACTATGATGAATTCTAAAACCTGACTGAAACTCTTCAAATAGACCATTCCTCTGCAGATGATCAGTTAGCTGTTTTACAACTACCCTTTCAAGAAATTTTGAGAGAAAAGGAAGGTTGGAGATTGGCCTATAATTAGCTAAGATAGCTGGGTCAAGTGATGGCTTTTTAAGTAATGGTTTAATTACTGCCACCTTAAAAGCCTGTGGTACATAGCCAACTAACAAAGATAGATTGATCATATTTAAGATCGAAGCATTAAATAATGGTAGGGCTTCCTTGAGCAGCCTGGTAGGAATGGGGTCTAATAAACATGTTGATGGTTTGGATGAAGTAACTAATGAGAATAACTCAGACAGAACAATCGGAGAGAAAGAGTCTAACCAAATACCGGCATCACTGAAAGCAGCCAAAGATAACGATACGTCTTTGGGATGGTTATGAGTAATTTTTTCTCTAATAGTTAAAATTTTGTTAGCAAAGAAAGTCATGAAGTCATTACTAGTTAAAGTTAATGGAATACTCAGCTCAATAGAGCTCTGACTCTTTGTCAGCCTGGCTACAGTGCTGAAAAGAAACCTGGGGTTGTTCTTATTTTCTTCAATTAGTGATGAGTAGAAAGATGTCCTAGCTTTACGGAGGGCTTTTTTATAGAGCAACAGACTCTTTTTCCAGGCTAAGTGAAGATCTTCTAAATTAGTGAGACGCCATTTCCTCTCCAACTTACGGGTTATCTGCTTTAAGCTACGAGTTTGTGAGTTATACCACGGAGTCAGACACTTCTGATTTAAAGCTCTCTTTTTCAGAGGAGCTACAGCATCCAAAGTTGTCTTCAATGAGGATGTAAAACTATTGACGAGATACTCTATCTCCCTTACAGAGTTTAGGTAGCTACTCTGCACTGTGTTGGTATATGGCATTAGAGAACATAAAGAAGGAATCATATCCTTAAACCTAGTTACAGCGCTTTCTGAAAGACTTCTAGTGTAATGAAACTTATTCCCCACTGCTGGGTAGTCCATCAGAGTAAATGTAAATGTTATTAAGAAATGATCAGACAAAAGGGAGTTTTCAGGGAATACTGTTAAGTCTTCTATTTCCATACCATAAGTCAGAACAAGATCTAAGATATGATTAAAGTGGTGGGTGGACTCATTTACTTTTTGAGCAAAGCCAATAGAGTCTAATAATAGATTAAATGCAGTGTTGAGGCTGTCATTCTCAGCATCTGTGTGGATGTTAAAATCGCCCACTATAATTATCTTATCTGAGCTAAGCACTAAGTCAGACAAAAGGTCTGAAAATTCACAGAGAAACTCACAGTAACGACCAGGTGGACGATAGATAATAACAAATAAAACTGGTTTTTGGGACTTCCAATTTGGATGGACAAGACTAAGAGACAAGCTTTCAAATGAATTAAAGCTCTGTCTGGGTTTTTGATTAATTAATAAGCTGGAATGGAAGATTGCTGCTAATCCTCCACCCCGGCCCGTGCTACGAGCATTCTGACAGTTAGTGTGACTCGGGGGTGTTGACTCATTTAAACTAACATATTCATCCTGCTGTAACCAGGTTTCTGTTAGGCAGAATAAATCAATATGTTGATCAATTATTATATCATTTACCAACAGGGACTTAGAAGAGAGAGACCTAATGTTTAATAGACCACATTTAACTGTTTTAGTCTGTGGTGCAGTTGAAGGTGCTATATTATTTTTTCTTTTTGAATTTTTATGCTTAAATAGATTTTTGCTGGTTATTGGTAGTCTGGGAGCAGGCACCGTCTCTACGGGGATGGGGTAATGAGGGGATGGCAGGGGGAGAGAAGCTGCAGAGAGGTGTGTAAGACTACAACTCTGCTTCCTGGTCCCAACCCTGGATAGTCACGGTTTGGAGGATTTAAGAAAATTGGCCAGATTTCTAGAAATGAGAGCTGCTCCATCCAAAGTGGGATGGATGCCGTCTCTCCTAACAAGACCAGGTTTTCCCCAGAAGCTTTGCCAATTATCTATGAAGCCCACCTCATTTTTTGGACACCACTCAGACAGCCAGCAATTCAAGGAGAACATGCGGCTAAACATGTCACTCCCAGTCCGATTGGGGAGGGGCCCAGAGAAAACTACAGAGTCCGACATTGTTTTTGCAAAGTTACACACCGATTTAATGTTAATTTTAGTGACCTCCGATTGGCGTAACCGGGTGTCATTACTGCCGACGTGAATTACAATCTTACCAAATTTACGCTTAGCCTTAGCCAGCAGTTTCAAATTTCCTTCAATGTCGCCTGCTCTGGCCCCCGGAAGACAATTGACTATGGTTGCTGGTGTCGCTAACTTCACATTTCTCAAAACAGAGTCGCCAATAACCAGAGTTTGATCCTCGGCGGGTGTGTCGTCGAGTGGGAAAAAACGGTTAGAGATGTGAACGGGTTGGCGGTGTACACGGGGCTTCTGTTTAGGGCTACGCTTCCTCCTCACAGTCACCCAGTCGGCCTGCTTTCCCGGCTGCTCGGGATCTGCCAGGGGGTAACTAACGGCGGCTAAGCTACCTTGGTCCGCACCGACTACAGGGGCCTTGCTAGCTGTAGAATTTTCCACGGTGCGGAGCCGAGTCTCCAATTCGCCCAGCCTGGCCTCCAAAGCTACGAATAAGCTACACTTATTACAAGTACCATTACTGCTAAAGGGGGCCGAGGAATAACTAAACATTTCACACCCAGAGCAGAAAAGTGCGGGAGAGACAGGAGAAGCCGCCATGCTAAATCGGCTAAGAGCTAGTAGCTACGCTAAGCTAGCGGATTCCTAAAAACACGCAAAGTGAATAATGTGTAAATAATTTAGAGGTGATTCAGCAGAAGGAGTGCTTTAGTTAAGGCACGTAAAGATTACACTGGGAAACAAATCGTAATCTAGATAACTAGATCAATCTAACTGCGCAGATTAAACAGCTAACAGATACAGAAAAACACCGCTGTGCTCCGGAACAGGAAGTGATACAATACCGCAGTGAGAGCCAACCACCAGTCAAGGCAAAGAAGGCAACAGTTCTTCAAAACTTTCTCTGAAATCTTAATCAGTGAAGATTTGGTCACTGTGAATTACATGACACTATAATTGCTTCACATCAGAATCTGAATTTCCCCAGGCCAGGATAATCCACCTTTTATGGCCTCACGCCAAGGCCAGAAACTATCAAGACATGCCACAGGATCTCTTCCATGATAAGATGTGGCCATGAACTTATCTCTAGGTCTAAGTGAAGCAAAAGAAGACCTTTTGTTTAAACAGGAATGCAAGAGACCAGTATTTTATGTTATGCATATTTAAAATTCTAACAGGGGTCGAATTAGTACCTGCATGTGCTAGTTTGTGCATGATTTAAAAAATAAAAAATTAAAGTTTTTTTTCTCCTCTTGCAGTGGCGCACATTGTGTCCGCAGGACCTTCCGTAGCTCCCCTCTCCCCGTCCCATTTTCTTCACACAATAACAAACATGGCTACCGCTAAGGAAGAGTGAGTTTCGTTAGTGGTTTGGGATTGCTGCGACAGATGTGGAACAAGTGACTGCACGCTGCAAAGTTTGTCTAAAGTCAAGGTTCTCCCCAGACAATGGAACAACGGCATAGTGCCGTTATATTTTTTTAATCCAACCAGGCTGTTTGTGCTGAACGGACTGCTGCCTGCTCGCCCCGCACCTGCCGGCAGCCAGCTGAGCAGAGTCACAGCGTCTCTCAGTGAAAGAACAAAATCTCCATAAAAGTCTTCCAATAAAAACAGCTCCTTCTGCCTGCGTAGCTAGTGACACATTAAGGCTTTATTTTACAGATGAAAGCCTTCATGTTTCCAAGTTTGCTCAAATAGGCCGCAAAGACGGTGTGAGAGTGACGAGTCATTTGCTTGCTGAGAGCGAGAGAGAGAGAGAGAGAGAGAGAGGGTGGGGGGGAAGAGAGAGAGAAAAGAGGAAAAGTGTGAGCAACAGACACTAAACGCTGTAACAAAAAAGGCAGTGAAGCAATTTTAATCAACAGTCATCTTCACCACACAGCCTCAGTGAGAAAGTAAGGTGTGAAAAACGGATTCAGAAAGTTTTTCCATCCAGAGTTTCATCTTCAAAAGAGCAAATTTACTTCTTACAGAAGTGTTTTTTCATTTTCTTTATTATTGTCGTTTATGCACCATTGACACCAGATTAAATTACTTGTATGTGAGAACTTACTTTGCAATAAATTTGATTTTGATTTGACAATCAAATTAGTCCAGATTTAGCGCTTGTTCAAACAAGACAATTTGGGGTTATATTGTTTTAAAAAAGCATGTAATCCCAGTCAGAAATGTTAATAAGAAAAAACTAAACTGTCAACATAACAACAACAAAAAAAAACTCTTACTGGATTAAAGGTACAGTGTGTCATTTTTGAAGAGGAGAGCAAATGTTATGTCTTTCAAACATTAATGTGTTTTTAAACTTTTCAATGGTATTTATTTTATTAACTTAGACAGAAACATGGAAAAAGAACTTTGATATTACAACACAAGTGTCATTTTTTGTCTATTATTGTTGCTTTCAATGCATCTCAAACCAGTCAAAATGACTCGCAACACGCCGCCTTGGGTGATAATTGCCTACAGCACCGCTATACTAAAAATATCTGGGGAGAACCCTGAAAGCCCATTGCAACAAAACGCAGTCGCACAACAAACTTATTCCAGCATCTAAAACAGAGGCATCCGGCTGTGTGGGAGAAATGCCACACTTTACGAGGGGAACAAAAGCGCAAACTCCCACTAAAAAGCAGCTTACTCTGGTGGAATCATTTACCCAAGTGTATTTTTTAAATCAAAAGAAGAGTTGGAGCTTCAATTCCAGGAGGTAAGTAGGGGTTAGTTTTAAGTTTTTGATCAAATAAAAGCAAAACTTGTTTTGAGTTATCGCTGTCATTTGTACTAAATGTTTTCTTTATAAAAGTAGGGGGTGGGGGAATCAGAAAAAAATCAAAAGTCAAATTTTTTTCTGAAAAATTCTGAGATTTTATTTTTAGGCCAAATCACCCAGGCCTAGAACCAGTAAAGAAATAAATAAGGAAAAAAAAAAAACAATTTCCAGTGTGTTGTCTTCATCTTCCCTGCGTCTCTATTTGTTGTGGAAAGCTGACAAACGTTGCCAGCGGCGCCGTCTCTGGGTTCACAACATCCTCATGAGACATTTCCAATTCGGGGAGTTTCATTATTTAAATAACTGGAGCTGCAGGAGCTCCAGTTTGAGGACCTCCTGTCCCGTTCGCGTGCGCACATGTAAACAAAGAAAAGAAAAAAAAAATGGCTGCCGCTGCGGTTCCTCACTCTCTCTTCCCTCAAACTCTGTCATCATTGTGTTATAAACCAGTCACCATTTGTTTTATTATACATCTGTGTAGTTAATAAATAAAATAAGCTTCACGGACGATTCGTTCGGGCGCGCACATGAAAAAAAACTGTCTGCCGCTGCTGCTGCTCTCCCCTCAAACTCTCCCCAGAGAGGAAGAGCCTGACACATCAGAGGGGGAGTTTTAAGGGATGATATAAGACTGACCTTTGGTTATGCAAGTAACTTTTTTTGGTGCAAGTAATTTTTTTTGTTACTAGCACCAGTGCAAGTCGGTTAAAAAATGTATTTCGACCACTGTCTAATGTTGTTTGTGTTGATTATTCAAACAAAATGCTTTGCATATAATCACTTCATTTTAATGAGATGTGTTCCTTGTTAACTGATGTGTATTGAAATGTGATCTTTCTGCATTATCAAAATGTTGATGGTGAAATATTCTGTTTTAAATAAATGGAGTGTTTGAGTGACTATTAATAATGTGTATCTATTCGAGTGTCTTAGAACAAATAGTATGCCAAAATAGCTAATGTGTTTAAATAGTTGAATCATTTCTTTGTCTCTCTTCACATGTAGTTTCTGTGAAATTACACACCCTAAATGGGCAGTTTAATGACGTAAGTCCCCTTTAAAAAGGTAGAATAGAGTTTCTTCTCTCTCTCGGAAGGCCTTCTTCAGCCTTTTCTGCCCCTCTTCCTTTTTTAAAATGCTTAACTTTATTTCTGGGTCCACAAGGCCCCATGCTAGCCTAACTAAGCTACCACATGGCTTCATTCATTGTTTCATTCTTTGATAACTTTTAACAAATTAATAGCCTGACGTTTTTAAGGTTCGTCAAGTCTTTTGAATTTTTAAGAGAACTTCCAAGCTGAACTTTACAAAATAATGCTGCGTTCACACCGGGCGCAACGCGAACAACTGCAGCGACAGGTTGCCATGTAATCCCTATGGAAGGATGCGTTGTGGTGCCACGCAACGCGACGTGATGGATGCGAATGAAGTGACGCGAATGAAGCGATTTTGAGCGATTGGTGCGTTTGTGGCGCAATGTCGCGTTGCCCTCCTCCCCAAGTTGAAAAATCTGAACTTTTTCGTCTTGTTGCACTGCAATGACCAATCAGGGACTGAATATGTAGTGACGTGGAGATGTCTGGAGTTTGACTGAGTTGGAAGTGACCATGTCCTATCTGGTAGCCAGCCTGTGAGCAGGACTTATGTCCCTTTTGTCCTTTTCTTTCACAATTATGACAGAGTTTTTGGGGGAAGAGCAAGCAGCAGCCCCACAGCAGCAGGCAGCGGAGAATTTTTTTTTTTTTCTTTCACGTGCGCGCATGAGCGTATCTTCCATGAAGATTATTTTATTTATTAACTACACAGATGTATAATAAAACAAATGGTGACTGGTTCATCAACACAATTATGACAGAGTTTTTGGGGGAAGAGCGAGCAGCAGCACCACAGCAGGCAGCGGAGAGTTTCTTTTTCTTTCATGTGCGCGCGCGAGTGAATCGTCCGTGAAGAATATTTTATTTATTAACTATGCAGATGTATAATCAAATGGTGACTGGTTCATCAACACAATTATGACAGAGTTTTGGGGGGAAGGACGAGCAGCAGCCCCGCAGCAGGGGCAGCGGAGAGTTTTTTAAAAAAAATTTTTACATGTGTGCGTGTGAACGCGACAGGAGGTCCTCAAACTGGGTCCTGCAGAGGCGGAAGGACCGCTGAAAGCGGCCGTCATCCAGACGCAGCTCCTGCAGCAAATAATGATACTCCCCGAATTGTGAACGTCTCATGAGGATGTTGTGAACCGAGGGACGGCGCCGCTGGCGACATTTGTCAGCTTTCCACAACAATTAAGAGCACAGCAACTCACTCCGTGTGATCAAGGTCCGTCATGTTAACTTGACTGACAACTGGAGCCGGCAAGCGGAATGGAAGCTCCTCCTATTTGATGACGCACTGGGGCGAATATTCACAGCGAAAGCAGAGCGATACACCGGGCGATGGTGACGCGACGGACGCGAATTTGTGGCGTCTCGTCGCGCCCAGTGTGAACGCGGCATAATAGTGAATTTATAGAAAAGCGACTTTCCTTTTCTGTACTTTACAGTGCTGGTCTTAAAGTTTTAACCTTTTTCTAAATTCACAAAGACTTTTAATCTGGCTCCAACAAACCTTTTAAAGTTACCAGAACCCATTTTCAACAAACGCCTTCCACCTCTGGGGTCAAGCAAGCAACCTGACTGCAAGCAGCCATCCTGTCAGTAAAACCAGCCGACACTGAAGCCTTGGGATCGCTGGGGAGACCGCTGGTTTAACCCCTGACCCAAGTGAGCTCACGCTGCAAAGAGCCTAACACATTAACGACAGACTGATGGTTCATCCGAACCATCTCTTCAACAGATCAGATAAGTGACCCAGTTAAAGGTTCCAGAAAAAGGGTTTTGTTGTCAATGGATGCAAAGTGGCTTCTTTTTAGACATATTCATATATTTGTTTAATAACTTTCATAATAATAATTGGCTTCAAATTTCATCACTAAATTCAAATCAGATTTATTTACTTAAAGCTTTATCTCACTACTTTTTTTCAGCGTCTCACGAGTAAGCAAATTGTGTCCATAAATGAACTTATTTAATCACTGTCCAGTAAACTGTTAACTTCTTGTGTATTTGTAAGTACAATGTAAATATTTCTACTGTGGTTCATTTTGTGATCAGAAGGAAACCTTTGGTCAATCATAGTGTAGAATTCAGACTTTCAGACCCAAGACTGATTAAATAAATTGAGACTGATTAATTGAGAATGATTAATAATGTTTAAATGAAAGTACCTATGCTTTAAATAGGTGGTGCCCTGAGGTAATTAGATATTATTCTAATTAAATAATAATTATGAAACTTTAAAAATGTTAATTATTTTGGTGACCCATTAAATGAGGTCTAGGCCAGTTTAATTCAATTTGGGAGTTTAACAATACTTTTGCTACATATTTTTGGTGCTCTCCGTGAGACCACTAACACATTGCGAGGCTTAACTACTTATTCACTGCATTAAATTGGTGCCCGTGTGAGGTGCCATTCATTCCAAATAAGTAAATTAAATGTAATTCGTTACTTCGGCGATCACCTTAGTATTTCTTTTGTTCTTCTTGTTGCTTAATGCTGACAAATTGTACTGTATTTGTTGTCTTTTTGATGCCTGATTCTGGCTTTTTTTTCCCTCTCTGGTTGAGGTTCGGCTCCATCCAGGGATGGGTGTAGTGTCTGTTTTCTGAGGCCCTCCTGTCCTGTGCACTGGCAACATTTCCTGTATATTTGTTTTGTGAATTGTTTTGTAATTTGTGTCAGCAGCATGGCCCACGTAGAGGGTCACCCCTTTGAGTCTGGTCTGCTTGAGGTTTCTTCCTCAGATGGAGTTTTTCCTTACCACTGTCGCCTGTGTGCTTGCTCTGTGGGTTGGTAAGGTTAGACCTTACTTGTGTGAAGCGCCTTGGGGCAACTTTGTTGTGATTTGGTGCTATATAAATGAAATAAATTTCAAAAATTATAAAAAAAAAAAAATGTAATTAAAATTAAAGACTACATTGTGTACGAGAGGCAACCTAAAAGAAATCTGGGACTGTAAGGCGGTGGCAGGGAAGAGCGTAGCTCGACAGCATTGGATGGTGGTTTGTAGGATGACCTTGAAGCTGAAGAAGAGGGAAAGAGACAGAGAAGAACTAATGATCAGATGATGGAAACTGAAGGCGGTATAATGTGTTTAAATTCAGGGAGGAGGTGAGATACGAAGGCACTGCATGGAGATGTTTTTGGACAGCTGTAAAACTATTGCAGATATGAAGAAGAAGACAGCTAGCAAAGAGAAATGGTGGTTGAGTAAAGTTGTTCATAAAAATATAAGGAGAAAACTCGGAGGAAAAAAATCGGGATAATTGGGGGGGGGGGGGGGGGGGGTGATGAAAGTAGAGTGTGATTGGTGACCAATAACAGTCATCCCTTGTTCTGAGCTTTGGAGACCTCTGGTTTTACCTTTTCTCCTCTTGATGTCATAGACAGTGGTTCACAACTCAGTCCTCAAGTGCTGCCTGACATACACATTTTCTGTTTCTCCCTGCTCTGCTGTAAGATGATTAGCTCATTCAGGTGTCTGTTACTACTCGATTGGCTGCACATCTGCATGAGCAAATCAGGTTGTAGCAGAGCAGGGAGAGATGGAAAATGTGTATGTCAGGCAGCACTTGGGTGGTACTTGAAGGCCGGTGTCGCTGACCGAACGGTCACCCCTAAAAATCGGTCCACCCTGCCTTCACTGCGCATGCATCATTTCTGTGCATTGGCCACGGTTCACCAATTATCACCTTGTTTCTGCTTAAAACTGCACTCCAGTCATCATCTATCTCAGCGACAGGTATCTGAAGCTTTTGTACAACAATCATTTCCACATAAATTCAGCATTATTTCATATTAAAAGACAGAAGTGATCAGAGCGCCGCAGCAAGATGAGCTGCTAGCTGCTACATTCACTGTGCCTCCGTCATTTCAAAGCGTCAGTAGCGACTCACCGATTATCGCCTCGTTTATGCTTCAAACAGACTTTAAAATGATTTAAGAGGTTTTAGTTTGTCATCTGATGGTAAATAATCACATTATTCCCTTTGATCACTGTGGGTGTAGAGACTCGGTCTCAGATGAGCTGCTGTGGTCCCAAATCACGCATGCGCAGTGAAGGCAGGGCGGACCAAATTTTGGTGTGTGTGTGGGGGGGGCTGTCCAGCCTGCGACAACCCACTGTCCTAACAGAGGTGGTGCTCTAAATGGTTCATTCAGAGTTGTTTTGTCTTCAGCTAGTTTTGCTTTTGAAAATGTGGCTTTCTTTATCCATTTTCTTGCAAGGACTTCTTTTGTCTTCATGTACAGTATATATTGAGTATCATTTTGTGGAAGTCAAAATTTAATTACCTGATGTGTGTTTTCCATTGTCATTTTGTATATTGACACATTTTAGTATAGCATAATGTTACACCAGGAAGTTAAGATTCAAGGCCAGTAGACAATATTGCCATCGTCTGCCTCCATACTGACCGACTTTTGTGTGTCTCACAGGTTTGTGGGAATTTATGGAAACATGTCAAAGAAAAGGGGCAGGTAAGTTCAAACAGCAAAATCTGATTTCATCTTTTAGCTGTTGTATCACACTGAATTATCACTAGTAAAGCTGGTGTGTGTGTGTGTGTGTGTGTGTGTGTGTGTGTGTGTGTGTGTGTGTGTGTGTGTGTGTGTGTGTGTGTGTGTGTGTGTGTGTGTGTGTGTCTGTCTCCACTTAGTTAAGCATTGGAGTAGTATTTATAACAATAATAATTTTAAAAAACCGGTGATGTGATGATTAATTCTGACCAGTAGGTGTGAGTAAGATGGTTGTAGTACACACCTTCCAGTTGGTGTCAGTAATGTGCTAATAGGTTGCCAACTGCCAATAAACTCGACAAAAGAAATGCAGAAGGAAGTAAAAGAAGAAAACTGGCTGAACAAGCAAAAACTGTAAGTAGTGAAACAGCTTCCTCTAAAAATAGATTATTTGTGTATTTGTGGTAAATCAGAGCATTTACATGTTTTAAAAATGCTCTTCCATATTGCTGGTGAGCACTGAAAGGAGTAGTGGCTCTCAGCTCTGTCGACACTTTGCTTCCAGAAGACTGTGGTAAAATTTATGTAAAATGATAAGTCCAGCTATGTTTGATCAAACCAAAGTGGCAACCTCTGGTGTTGACAAAGAAACCAATGCAGAAGTGCCAAATTTTGCAGTTCCTTGAATGCCATGTTGAGACTTTCGCAAAAAAAAAAAAAAAAAAAAAAAAAAAGAGTGACTCCCCATACATACCAATGTTAAAATATCCACCTTTACAGCAGAAATAATAAACATTACAGCCTGGTACAAGGTACAAAACACCAGTTTTGCTCTCTTGTTCTTTCGGCTGTCCCCGGGTGTTCAGAGTCACTACAGTGGAGTCATTAGAGATCCTCATTGGGATTTTACATTCAGTGCCCTTCCTAATGTAACTCCAGTTCTATATGGAGAAACGCACACAGCCCCTGGTCTTCCCAAGTGTTTTTCTAGCCAAGTACTCATCAGAACCCACTCTCCTTCATTTCTGAGGTCAGAATGGCTGTGTTAATAACAGCTGTAACAAATCAGTAATTTGTAATAACAAAAAACACCCAATCCACATCCTGATTTGCAAAAGTCAAACAGCCAAACCCAGATTAGCCTGTTAGCCTTAGCTTGTTTGGTAACTACAAGTTGGGGCGGTGTGTTAGGGCATCATTCATGATGTCTATCCCATGGACTTGCCTGCGCTCCACCTCTTTATCCATTAAAGTTTGGTGGAAATAGGCACTGCCAAGATGGTGACATTTTGAGCTACCTCCATTTGAGTTTCAAACCCACTCTTCATAAAACCTGTGAGTGACATCATGGAGGGATTGTCGTGTTATCAGACCCAATACCAGACTTTCAGTTTGAATCAGGACAGCCCTATTGTTAATAGTTATGTTACTGCATTGGGTGACGTCGTCATTGATATTTTATCACTTCTGGGTATTTTATGCTATCCTCCAAAGATTGTTTCATGTTTACTTCGGTAGTTCACATCCAGCACTCCAGCTGTTGGGTAAATGCTCAGTTCTTGCTCAAATATTAGTAATATTAATATAAGTATTCACACCCTTTGTCTCAATACTTTGTTGATGCTGCTTTGGCAGCATTTACAGTCTCAAGTCTTCTCGGATATCATCCCACAGCTTTGGCACACCTATATTTGGGGCAGCTTTGCCTATTCCTCTTTGCAGAACCTCTCAAGTTCCATCACGTTGGATGGGGAGTGTTGGTTAATCCATCCATTTTCTGTACCCGCTTACTCCAATTAAGGGCCACAGGGGGCTGGAACCTATCCCAGCACTCGTGATGGGGAATGTTGGTGTGCAGCCATTTTCAGATCTTTCCAGATATGTTCAATTGGATTCAGGTCTGAGCTCTGGCTGGGCCACTCAAGGACATTCACAAAGTTGTCCTGAAGCCACTCATTTGATATCTTGGCTGTGTGTTTAGGGTCATTGTCCTGCTGAAAGATGAGCCATCACCCTTGCCCCAGTCTGAGGTCAAGAGCGCTCTGGAGCAGGTTTTCATCCAGGATGTCTCTGTACATTGTTGCATTCATCTTACCCTCAATCCTGACTAGTCTCACAGTTCCTGCCACAGAAAAACATCCCCTCAGCATGATGCTGCCACCACCAGACTTCACTGTAGGGATGGTGCCTGGTTTCCTCCAAACATGATGCCTGGCATTTACGCCAAGGAGTTCAATCTCATCAGACCAGAGAATTTTGTTTCTCATGGTCTGACAGTCCTTTAGGTGCCTTATGGCAAACTCCAGGTGTGCTGCCATGTGCCTTTTACTAAGGAGTGGCTTCCATCTGGCCACTCTACCATACAGGTCTGATTAGTGGATTGCTGCAGAGATGGTGGTCCTTCTGGAAGGTTCTCCTCTCTCCACAGAGGAATGTTGGAGCTCTGACAGAGTGACCATTGGGTTCTTGGTCACCACCCTAACTAAGGCCCTTCTCTCCCGATTGCTCAGTTTAGACGGGCAGCCAGCTCTAGGAAGAGTTCTGGTGGATCTTAACTTCCATTTATGGATGTTTCTGTACCCTTCCCTAGATTTGTACCTCATCTCTGAGGTCTACAGACAATTCCTTTGACTTAAACTGTGGGACCTTATATGTAGACAGGTGTGTGCCTTTCCGATTCATGTCCAATCAACTGAATTTACCCCAGGTGGACTCCAATTAAGGTGTGAAAACATCTCAAAGATAAGTGGATCCAAGATGCACCTGACCTCAATTTTGAGCTTCATGGGAAAGGCTGTGAATACCTATTTATGTTCATGTGATTTATTAGTTTTTTATTCTTAATAAATTTGCAAAACAAAAAACAAACTTTTTCACATTGCCATTATGGGGTATTTTGTGTAGAATTTTGAGAAAAAAAAAAGAATTTCATCCAGTTTTGAATAAGGCTGTAACATAAGAAAAATGTGGATAAAGTGCAGCGCTGGGAATAGTTTCTGGATACACTGTATGTTTCTCACACAATCACAGGAAGCGCAGCAGCGGAGAGTTGAGTGAGAGCTCAGCATCAACCCTAAGCCCAGACCCTGACAACCTGCTGGGTCGCAGGATTCAGCACACATGGAGGGAGAAAGGAAATGTGACCAAGTGGAAAGGCACAGTTCTGGAGCGCCTCACTGTGAACAGTTCCCTGTATATGGTGAAATATGATGGCTTTGATTGTGTCTATGGCATCGAACTATTCAAAGACAACCGGGTGTCCAACCTGCAGGTCCTGGCAGAGAAAGTTGGTGAGTGTTAACAGCATCCACTCATAATCTTGATGCTGTTATGACTTTGCTTGATTGTGCATATTGAGAGTTTTTTGAAGTAATTATGTTTTGGTGATAGGTTTAGCCGATCCATCAGAGATGGTTTTGCAGTTGTAGGTAATGGAGATCAGACTGTCAAAATTTGCTCAAAATGAGCAAATATTTGCACAAAACAATAAGGTTTATCACTTTGAACATTAAATATCTTGTCTTTGTGGTGTATTCAATTGAATATAGGGTTGAAGAGGATTTGCAAATCATTGTATTCTGTTTTTATTTACATTGCACACAACATCCCAACTTCATTGGAATTGGGGTTGTATGTTCAAAGGCTTGTGTTGCCCAGTTGTACTGGCACACGTCATTACAGCCATCTCCATTTGCAGTTAGGTTCACAAGTATTTGGATATTGGCAATATTTTTTTGTGATTTTTGCCTCTGTACACCACCACCACAGTGGAGCTGAAATGTCACAGTAAAGATGTGATTGAAGTCTACACTTGAAGTTGTAATTTAAAGGTTAAGTCTTGGAGTGCGTGCCTAGACCATGCATCACCACATTACAGAACCGTCTTGGGACCTGGTTGGCATCCACCCAAGCAGGCAACTGGTTCATCTCCACCTCCTGAAAGTTTGATCTCAGGCCAAAACCCCAGAGAGATAAATGTCACTGTTTAAAGAAGTGAAGTTCTTTTAAGTTTGACCCTCAGACCATATACACAAAGTATTCACAACACTTCACTTTTTCCACATTTTGTGATGTTACAGCCTTATTCCAAAATGGAGTAAATTCTTTTTTTTTTTTGCCCGTCACAATTCTACTCACAACATCCCATAATGACAACATGAAAACAATTTTTGGGGGATTTTTTTTTTTTTCAAATTTATTAAAAAGCAATTACAGCCTCGAGTCTTCTTGAATGTGATGCCACAAGCTTGGGTGCACCTACCTTTGGGCAGTTTTGCCCATTCCTCTTTGCAGCACTTCTCAAGCTCCATCAGGTTGGATGAGGAGTGTCTCTGCACAGCCATTTTCAGATTTCTTCAGAGATGTTCAATCAGTTTCATATCTGGACTCTGGCTGGGCCACTCTCCTCACTAGAATAAAGGCTGAACCTTTTTGTGTCAGTGTTTCTCTGGCTAGTTAATACAGTGGTTCTTTACATTTTTACCCATGGCCAAAATATCAGCTATCAGGTATTGGGGAGGCTTTGGGTCTGTCTGTGTGTGCTCAGCATAGGTCCATTCCTGTTACTGCCAGGGTCTTCAAATTCTTGGGGACCATTTTTGGGACACAGACCTTGGACAAGTTCAAAAATGGCTAACCTTGACCTATTTTAAGCAGTCAAAAGGTCACATTTTGTTTCATTTTTTAATGCTCATACAGCCGAAGGTATTGTTAGCATTGTTATATTCTCCCTGTGTTGGTGCATGCTTCTGTATCCATGGTGCAAAATGTGTCTACAAATAGCTTAAAATGACCAACACAGCAGCATCAATTTTTTTTGGACTTGGGGCTACATTTTTCCAGAGTAACTAAAGGAATGATGACCATCTTTACGTACCATCTGTGAGCTTTACAGTTGAGCAGTTTGTTTCGTTTACTTGTTTGTTTGTCACAGTGAACAATAAAATCAAGGTGCCTCCTGGAGCAGAGGAGCTAGTGGGTCGAGCTGTGGAACATTTGTTTGAGAAGGAGGACGGTGAGAAAAATGAGTGGCGAGGTATGGTGCTCTCCCGAGCCCCCATCATGACCCACTGGTATTACATCACCTACGAGAAGGACCCAGTGCTGTATATGTACCAGCTGTGGGACGACTATAAGGACGGAGATCTACGTGTCCTGCCTGAGACAGGTACAGCAGCAATCTGTGTAAATATATCCTCTTTGTCATATATTATGTAAAAGCTACCAGGAAATAAACACTTCTAAAACTGGAAACAATGTTTTTGTAACCTGATAACACCTCTGGAGTCATTTACAAGACACTTTGCAGCGTTAGCATGCACGCTAGCTTCCTCTAACTTAAAGCTAATTTCCTGTGGCGTTAAATTTGTTTCATTAGTACCTGCAAATGCTCAGAGAGTGATCTACAAATATTACTTGATTTGCACAACTTCCGCTCTTGTCAAAAAAATCATGCAAGCGCAAGACCCGCAGAGGCCGTTAAATCATAAATATTGTTGTTGATTGACTGATAGAGGGGCTTTATTGAACATGTACAAATTGTACATAAGACAATAGGATCTTATAATTAAACAACTGCTGATTATAAAGAACACAGTGCTCATACAGCCCAGGGTATTTTAGCATTGCGTTATATTTAAAAAAAAAAAATACACAAACACACTTCTTCACTTTAAATCCACATTAAGTCTCTTTTAGATCATCAACTGAGCACTTCTGTCTTGTGTTTGATAGCGCTGACTCACGCAGTCACTGAACCCTCTTTCTCTTCTTGTCTGTTCTGTAGCTGCACACACATTGCAGGCTTCGGGTGCAGGGGCAGACCCACAGGGGTGAGAGAAGGGGAAAGCCCCATAAACCCCTTAAAGGTCCACATTTGTAACCATTTTAAATACATTTTTTGCACATAATAACCATTATAATAATAATAAGATTCTACTACTTTGAAAAAATAAGATATTTAATAATATTAGTAGTAGTAGTAGTATTAACATCGTCCTTACTATTTGTAATATTTAAGAATAAATTAATTTTACCTAAAACCCAGGAGCTTCACACACTACACACATTATAATACATTGTTTATTCAATAAAGTAACTCATAGAATAGTTAGACTAAGTGCATATATGACATTAGAAAAGAATTCAGAACATTTCATCAAAATAAGCTCTGAGGTCATGTTAAATGTGCAATATGGATGTCCATCAATTATAGGTGACTGTAAGTAAATGGTAAGGTGGGAGTTCTGCTGGTCATGTTCAGGTTCACCAAACAAGTGAGAAATATTGATGCAAGAATTGATCACGCACAGTCACAAAAAAATGTCAGATTGAGCTGACATTTGCCATTTGGCATGCTTATATATGTTGTGTCACGGATGAATGCCGCCAAAACAGAATGTTAATAACACTGATATTTTTGGAGAAACTATGGATATTAGCTAACAACAGTGAACAGTGGATGTTGATAATTACATTCTTGACTCACACACCACTCCAAATCATTATAGAAACTTTGCATAATTTATTACCACCCGTGGAAAATGTCAGATACCTATTTTAGAAACACTACCCAATCTAGAGTGCATGGATCCCTACGGGCAACGCACCAGTCCTTTTTCGGAGTTAAATTGTAAAACACTTGGCAGATTGCAGCTTTAATATTTTCAATTTCTTGTTATAGTTACTGTTATGATCACAGATTATTAATGAGCGGATAATACTGTGTACACGGATTTTTAGGAGACTATATTGTTGTGTGGGCCGCCAGAAGAGGAGGTACTGCTGGCCCACCACCAGAGGGCGCCCTGCCTGAAGTGCGGGCTTCAGGCACGAGAGGGCGCTGCCGCCATGGACACAGCCGGGGGTGACAGCTGTCGCTCATTACCTCTTGACAGCTGTCACCCATCTACTCAACATCATCTCACTCCATAAAGACCAGACGTCATCTCCACCTCGTTGCCGAGATATCATACTTCATAGGAGGTAACGCTCTCAGCCTTTTTATGAGATTTGTAACTCTGTTATTTTGAGAATTTGCAGGAGAACCGGTCGTTTGTGAGGAGGCTGTGCAAGACGGCGCTCCTTTTCAGCTGAGACCGCGGCAACATATTGAATGAGAGGTGGAGGTGGCATTCCCACCGTAGTTGTTACTGGGTGTACACACACCCACACTTGACTGTCTTTGTTCTTCGCCAGCAGTACCAGATCCGACAGTCTGGGACGGTGATCACCTGGGAATTCGGGACTTGGCGGCTCCAGTATTCACCAGGTTCTGGGGCGGCGGAAATCGTGTGGTTCCGGCTCTTCTCAGGACAGACGTCTTCTATCCTCGAGCCTGCCCACACGTCACCTCCTGTGTATTGACTGTTATGATATTCTGTGATTGTCTGTATGTTCGTTGTGCACATTCACAACATTAAATTGTTACTTTTTGGCTCATCTATTGACCGTTCATTTGCGCCCCCTGTTGTGGGTCCGTGTCACTACACTTTCCCAACATATATAAAGACTATGATATATAAAGTAGGTCAAAAGCACATCTGCAAATGTTTAAAGTGGTCAAAAATAATGTGCTTGCTCCTGCTGCACTGATTGTCTGTTTATCTTTCTGTTTCTGTTTTCCAGAGAATAAACACCTGCTGCCAGCAGACAGGAAGCCTGGTGAGGAACCAGAAAGCCTTGTGGGTAAACAGGTAGAGTACGTCACAGATAACGGGTTGAAGAGAACAGGTTTGGTCATCTACCAGGTTCCAGCTAAACCCACTGTATACTACATCAAATACGATGACGACGTTCACATCCACGTGTACGACCTGGTGAAGACCACTTAATACTGACTGCTTGGGAACATCTTCAGCTGACGACAACTCTACTCCAGCGGTTGTCACCCGTTATAGTGTTATACATTTCTGTTTTACTCCAGCAGGAGGCGTTGTGCCGAAGATTGACAGCACCCAGGTCCTGTTAGGTCCTGTTTCTGTTTCATTGGCCTGCAGAGGGTATGTTTTTGTTGTTTATTTTAAACTTTCACATCGTAACATTTTGTTTTTTGATTCTCAGTTCTGTGTTGACCTTTATGTATGACTGTTAGGTCTTCTGAAATGTAAATAAAAGGGGTCTTGGACCAGTTGTATAGCCCAGCAGATAACATGGAGCCAAACAGGTTTTTTTTTCTGCTTTAAATGTCACTTGTACATTGTAATTTTCATGACTATAAATCATACTTATTGCAATTAATACATCAAAGAAAAATCAGATTTTCTTAGCTACACCTCTATGTTTTGTTACTTGCATTTAATTTCACTGTCATGACTGTGCTATTTATTTCATCTGGATTATCTGGTTGTGCTGCTGGTAATTCAAACATTCTCGCTAAATTTGTGTATGCTGTGCTTTCTGTGTTTCATTGGCTAAGCCTCAGTTTGTTGAATATAGAAATCATCATTTCGCCAATGTGCTAATTTTTTCTACCACCAAAGTGAACTCCAGATTTCAGTTGAATTGTATAAGCATCAATGGGATAACTGTGACCCACATAGTGGATGTTGAACACAGATGATTTTAATACATCATGTATCATTTCTCTTTTTCCCTACATGTAAACTGCAAGTTTTCTACATTATACAATACGATGTTGAAATCAAGTTGTTTGAGCTGTGTTTGTGCTATATGCTACTTGTGTCCAAATTAGCTGCTGTTGAAGGATCTAGAAAGGTGATCAATGGCGATATTCCCTCCAGGCTTCAGCCAACCAGCCAGAACAAAGGTATTTTTGGCCTAAGAATTAAGAGAAAAGAAAGGTCAAGGAGATCAACCAGGATCAGTGCCGTTGAGGAAAGATGGAGGCAAAACAAGCTGTAATTTAAAAGCAGTCTTCCTGGGAGTAAAAGGAAAATGGAGTAATTGTGATAGTTTATTAACACAATTAAAAATAGACATCATAATGTATGTGTAATGAAATCAGAGCTATGATTTAAAGCTACAGTATGTAGGAGCGGTCCCGCTCACCATGATGCACTGTCATGCCAACACGATAGCCAAAAAGGGACGGTAACATTTTGCATCACAGTCCAGAAGACTGACGAAAAAAGCCTTTGTGGTTGTTTCAACGTGCAGTGACTACAGGTTACCAGTACAAGCTAACACGTTTTAGCGCTAATTTTTGTGAAATGGAGGGATATACATATTATCACAAGAGAAGGCAAAGGAGAATGAATCCCCACCACTAAAGAAGCAAAGAGAAACAAAATTATAGCCGGTGACGGCATAATGCAGTGTGCAGCCTCACCACTAGGTGACACTAAATCCTACACAATGTAGCTTTAAATGCAACAACATAAAACTGGCAAAATTGTGATAGTTTGAAGTTTTCAAGCTCAGCAATGTGTGTTCTGTTCAATTAAACCTTAGTTATTGAGTATTTGTATTAAGTTGGATTTAAGGATTGAATTTGTGAAATGGATTGGGGTAGATTCTTGTTGGTATGAAACATTACTTGACAGAGGTGGGATGAAGTCATGAATCGGCAAGTCTCAAGTCAGCTTGCAAACAATTGGTGGTCATCATGACTTGAGACTTGCTGATTCATGACTTGCTGGTGACTTTGTCCCACCTCTGTTACTTGAACATGTATGTGTTGTAATGTCCTCTGAAAAGTGGAACTACTGTACTGGCTGAAACGGGAAACATCTGCCAACACTAATGCTAAATGTGATTTGGTTTGACACTGCTGTCGCATCACTGCAGTCCAACAGAGAAAATAACCTCTTAGAATATGTCATGAGGTTGGCTGGATTAGTCTGATTGGTCAGACATCACATAATTGGCGTCAAGGATTTTTAGAACAAAGTAGGTCTAGATTCTAAAGATCTCAAATTTGTTGTATCCTGCACAGTAAAAAATACTATAAAATGAAATTAAGCAGAATAGAAAGGGCAGATTTTGGATTCTGGGGTAGGTTACTGGTCGACTGCACCCTGAAGACTCAGTCAAGGAAAACGATCTCTTTGAAAACACAATTTTGATCATTTTTGACACAATCAAGGTGCTTGTTAGAAGTTTGACCTTTTTTTCTTGAGAGTAGCTACAAACTTAACTCAGTCATTTGTAAGTACAGCACTTTAAGGATAAACTGTGTCCAAAGATAAGTGTTTCCTTTCAAGAGGTGGAAATGGACCATCCGTCTGCCTCATCCCAGACATTTAATCCAGTGGTGTCCAAAGTATTCCAGAAAGGGCCAAGAGGGTGCAGGTTTTGCAGCCAGTGACACCAGCAGGTGATTTAACTAATTAACTTCACTTTGAGCAGATGGGATGAGTTCATCAGTGAAATCACCTCTGCTGGTGTCAGTGACCACAAAGAAAACCTGCACCCTCTTGGTCCTTTCTGGAATACTTTGGACACCACTGGATTAAACGTCTGGGAGGAGGCAGACAGCTGGTCCATTTCCACCTCTTGAAAGGAACCACCTATCATCACCAGGTTAAACGTTTGGACCTTCTCAAGCTACTGGGATCCTCAACACAGGAACCTGAGTGCTGGATCAAGAGTGACGTGATCATAATGTAGCCCCCTTTGATGCAAGTAATGCTCATCTATCCCTTAGTGACTGTTCCTGTGATTCAGTTGTTCCAGTGGAATACAAGGATCTGTCAGAGACATAGTACTAAGGACAATTAGTACTCACTTAGATCACTGGTTAGTGCCCAAGTCTCACAACCATACAGTAAGAAGGGAAGCTCCAGGACCCTAAAGAATTGGACCATCCGCAAAAATATGGGTATTGTCAAACGCTTCTGTCCAACGGCAGCAACATCATGATTCCCTGAGTTCTTCCCAGGTGGTGTGTCCTGACCTCGAAGGCAGAGGACCCACAGACAAGACTTTTTACCACAGTTGAAGCTTATATTTTAATTTCAGGAGCTACCTTGGTGTGGCACGTTTACTGTTTTCAGCTGAATACTTTTACTTGTCAAAACTGAAGAATTTGACTTCAAAATGTTCTTTATCATAAGTCCCCAGGTATGTTCTGTCAGCTTAATGTGCATTACTCACAAAATCAAAAGGGCAGTAAGCATATTAATCAGAATAAAGCATGTATGCTTTTCATGTGCTTTTGAGTTTAGTATCTGATCTGCTCACAATCAAATATTTCCTGTGAAACGTCCTCAAAAGCAAAATTTAGTTGGGTGCATTCAGCAAAGAACAACAGGATTTGTTTTTTTTTTTGCAATTTGACCAACATGGCACAAGGCTTCATCCACCCATAGAAGAAAGTTGGTGATTGAGCAGGTTCAGCACCAAGAGGCTGCAGAAACATATGCAAAGGCAGTCTCACAGTCCAGACAGAGCCAGTGGACCAACTGGGAAAACTTGGAACATCAAGACGAAGGACTCCTGAAGCATTTTCCCTTCTCCCACTGCAGGCAAGAAGCAGTGCTGATTATTCAAGGGATTGCACCATCAAGGCTTATAGGCTCTATTTAAAGACACTTGATGACTGATATATACTTGCTGAAAAGGTTTGTATGCCCCTTTTGCCACAGTTACAGTTAAAGTATTCGTTTCTTCAAAAGAATGTGAGCAGAATGTTCAACTCTGTGCAGCACCACTTTTTACAGCCTATATTTAAGTGCTTGCCTGATTAGCAGCTCTAAATGCCAGGTAAATTAGAGAAAGTGAGGTATTAATTAACACTGAATTACTAAGAATCCTCTAAATGTCACTTCATCTCAAATCACTTTCTATTAGCGGAACATGGACATAATCTTTACTTTTTTCATGATCAGTAATTTTTCTTATTGTGATATTACAGTGTAAAGGGCCTTGGGCTAATTAAGCAGCAAAAGTGATCTGTTGCTGACCTGCTTTACCTCCTAATGCACCTCTTGACTGCAAGAATATCCAGACCAAATGATAAAAGCACCACAATTTACAGTGCATTCACAGTGCTTCACTTTTTCCACATTTTCTTATGTTACAGCCTTATTCCAAAATGGCTAAAATTCATATTTTTCCTCAAAATTGTACACACAATCAAGGTTGGGTAGGATTACTTTGAAAGAATACATGTGGATTACATGTATGTATGTACATACATTTGGATTACTTACTCTGATTACTTTTGGATTACATTTCAAAGTAATCCTACCCAACCTTGCACACAATACCCCATAATGATAATGTGAAAAAAGCTTTGTGCCTTTTTTTAAAAATATATATTTCAAATGAATAATATTTAAAAAAGAAAGAAATCACATGAACATATAGTTGTATGTAAACGTTTGGGCACCCCTGATGATTTCCATGATTTTCCTTTGGTTGGTTGGATCAGCAATTTCAGTTAAATATATCATATAGCATACAAACACTGATATTTGAGAAATTAAATGAAGTTTAGGATTTACAGAAAGTGTGCAATAATTCTTTAAAAAAATTATGCAGGTGCATACATTTGGGCACCCCAACAGAAAAAATACATCAATATTTAGTAGATCCTCCTTTTGCAGAAATAACAGCCTCTAAACACTTCCTATAGCTTCTAATGAGAGTCTGGATTCTGGTAGAAGGCATTTTGGACCATTCTCCTTTACAAAACATCTCAGGTTGGTTGGTTTCCGAGCATGGACAGTCCACTTAAAATCACACCACAGATTTTCAATAATATTCAGGTCTGGGGACTGAGATGGCCATTCCAGAACGTTGTACTTGTTCCTCTGCATCAGTGGTCTCCAAACTATTCCAGAAAGGGCCGAGAGGGTGCAGGTTTTCTTTGCAGCCACTGACTTCAGCAGGTGATTTCACTGATTAACATCCCTTTGAACAGGTGGGATGAGTTCATCAGTGAAATCACCTGCTGAAGTCAGTGGCTGCAAAGAAAACCTGCACCCTGTCGGCCCTTTCTGGAATAGTTTGGAGACCACTGCTCTGCATGAATGACTTAGTAGATTTTGAGCAGTGTTTAGGGTCGTCGTCTTGTTAAAAGATCCAGCCCCGGTGCAACTTGAACTTTGTCACTGATTCTTGAACATTGTTCTCAAAAATCTGCTGATACTGACTGGAATCCATGTGACCCTCAACTTTAACAAGATTCCCAGTACCTGCACTGGCCACACGGCCCCATTGTCAATGTTAATGACACAGTGATGCCATTTTATGATGGTCAAAGGTTAAAACAGGTATTTTCATTCATTTTCAAGAAAACAATTAGATCTAATAAAAACTTGGATTCAATGAATCATTTAAAAGCAACATTTGTTCTGCAGCATCACTGCTTACTGAGAGCTGATTTTTGGATGAATTTTGGTGTTTTTGGCTGTTACTGTGGGAATGCTTCATTGTTTTTTTTTTTTATTTATTTATTTTTTTTTTTGGCAAAGTGTTCTAACAGAACCAACAAAAACCTAAATCTTACAAATAAAGTGACATCACATTTGAGACCGACAGTTCTTCGGATATGCCCTAACGTCCACAAAAAACACACACGCAGGTGGAATACAGCACAATACACACTTTAGTTTGGAAATAACTATTAAAACATTTTGAATTTAATCTTCAATTTTAATTTGCTGTTTAACCAGCTGCATTTTTATGGCTTCAATCAATATAATGAAATATGGTTTCCAAGGGGAACATCGGAAAATATGTCATTATAAAATCCTTGGCTATATTTTTTGGTAACATGCATCATTACTGGCCCTTTCAGGATGTCCTTGAAACTTTTTCAGATTCTTATTGGCCAATAAACAAGTGCACTTGACTCTTTTGTGTTGCTTGGCAACAGAAGCCGGTCCCTGGACTTGCATATGAAAAACCAGCGTGTTGCCAATCTGGAGACTTACTGGGTGCCATGTGGATGGAAACAGAATTGATGCATTATTATGTTGTTGTTGTTTTAAATAAAGCATTGCATGCTGTTACGCATAAAAGCATCTGTAATCATTAATGGGAGACAGTGCTGTGATATATTTACATTTACTGTTTGTCTGTACAGGAAAAGATGATTTGTTGAAATACATCTTCCAGTTCAGTTTGTGTAAAGATACACAAGGCAATAATAAGGCTGGATTTTTGTCTCAAATCAGTATCTCTCTTTAGGGATACTGATTTTATTTTTTTTGCTTTTGTGCCCAAAGTATGCAGTGTCAGACAAGAATAATTTTCTGACAGTTTGCTTTTATGCATCAGCCACCTCAGCTCCTTTTGCAATTTAATACTGAAGCAGCTTGTTGTTGTGTGCCGTAGCATTTTGGAGAAATGTGTGTTGCCCCTGAGTGAAGGCGTATTGGAGCTGTCTCCGACTTGGACCTTGTCTTCTAAATGACATTTATAACCTCTTTTTGTAGATCTTATATTTGCTCAGGTCTGTGTGCTGATATGATCAAAACTTAAGGTCACGCTGTGCAGCCACCCAACTACTGGCAGCTGAATGTCATATGCGTAAGAAAAGTTAGAAAAATATAAAGCAAAGTGAAATATTTCAGCTAAGAGGAACAACACTCTACGCAGAAGGTCACATCAAACCATTAACACTTAACCTTAATGATCATTTTCTGCATATATATTTTAAAATATTCCCAGAATTTGCTATGCATGCACAAATAGCACACCACAGGTCCGTCTGCTCCTTCCCACTACTAGTTTTTGTGCCTCTCTTGGAAATTGGCTCCAGTTTTTCATTCACTTGCAGGTTCAAAACTCTTGTAAATACTGAAGAAACTGCTAAAGCACTGCAGGAGAAAGTGCTACCCACTGTTCATTACTGTAACTGTGAAAATCATTTCACACCACTACTGCATTCAGACCATTTTATCAATGGATGACTGCTCCAACTAATCTATAAATGCAAAATAATGCTTTCTCCCAGAAGCACATCTTATCTTGGAAAATTAAAGTGTAGCAGTGCAAAACATTATAATCAGAATAATAATTTTTTTTTTTTAATAATTGTTGTATGTGCTGGTGTTGGTGCCGATATGAGAAAAGGTGCATTTATAAAATATGCTTTTCAATGGTTTACATTCAACTTTTATTTCACCTAGTATAGGAGTTTATATTTGTTTCAGTTCACATGCATTAAAAGGGCCATGCTGTGTAAAATCATTTTTATAGAGATTAGATTAGATTAGATAGAATGTTTTTGATCCCTGATCCCTTGAGAAGAATCCCTCAGGGAAATTGAGCTTCCAGCAGCATTGAATAGCAGCACACAGGGTAAGAAGCACACAGAGTATCAAAAGTGAAAAAGAAAGCCAGTTTGCAAATATAAATATAAATACACAATATAAATACCAGACATACTGATCAATACTGGTTCATGGGCTAATACTGTTCCTCTCCTTCCTGTCCTCTGTCTTCCTGTTACTCTTCCCCCCTGAGTGAGGAGTTGTACAGTCTGATGGCTTGAGGGACAAAGGAGTTTTTCAGTCTGTTGGTCCTGCACTTGTGAAGCAGCAGTCTGCGATTGAAGAGGCTGATGACGGTGTGCAGAGGGTGACTGGCATCGTCCATAATGTCCAGCAGTTTGTTCACTGTTCTCTTCTCTGCCACAGTCACCAGAGTGTCCAGCTTCATGCCAACCACAGAGCCCACCTGATCAGTTTGTCCAGCCTGGATGTGTCCTTCTTGGATGTGCTGCCCCTCCAGCACTCCACGGTGTAAAAGAGAACGCTGGCTACCATGGATTGGTAGAACATTCTCAGGAGTTTCCTGGAGTTACCAATTATCAACCAATTATACCAATTACCAGTTATTTACTAATAGATAATTTTAGGATTTCAAGATAAACATCTCCAAATTTGCACAATTCTATGAATGCGCATGCAAACCTTCCTCGGATATCCTTGCAATTTTGACCTGAAATGCCTTGTTTCAGATTTCTGTGACACATGTCACAGATGTCACTTGGAATTTGCTCTGTGAGACATGCTCACATGGTCTCTGTGTTGAAGATGGAGTTGTCCTCTGTCTGCGGGGGAGACAATTAAATGCAAAGTTTTAGACAAGGACACAGGTCACTTTTTACAGACCTGAAAATTCTCTAACTTTGGACACACCACCTTCCGTGCACTGAAAAAAGTCTGTTGGATTTACATGATATAAATATGTCCACAGTTGCACATAATCAGAATGTGACCAAATAACATAATTTTCTTATGTTTCAATTAGAAACATTCCATATAGACTTTTAGAGTTCTTCAATTACAAACATAAGAAAATTATGTTATTTGGACACATTCTGATCATGTGCAACTGATGTACATAAGTCAGGCTTCCTTTTTTTCAGTGAGTCTACAGGGATATTGTTTAGCTGCATACTTTAAAATCTGTGTTTTTTCCCTGACATCTAAAAGTACTTCTTTCATGAATAATCAACATGCAGAATAATATTTAAAGAAATTGCAGGTTGCATATTTAATAAAATTTTTCACTATTAAGACTACATCTGGTTTGCATAGAGACACAAGGTTAAATAACAGCATTTAGATGGATTTTTTTCCACATTGTTGCTGAATAAACAGGGAAAATTTGCTTATATAAACATGAAGCTGTAACCCCGTGCTGCGCGGTGAGGGGTGCTGCAGATTACAGCTGAAGAGCACTGTTTGTGCAGAGAGGCAGACTGGGACTTGTTGTTCTTTGATCGGTGTCACAACAAAATCACTAGTCTTCCACTCAGCAATAACAACATTTTTGGTATGTGTCCTTCCCATTGGATGCGCAACGTCCACTGGTTTGACCTGTAATAAACGAAAGATGAAGAAAAACACTGTATTGGCTTTGGAATACAGACTTTTTAGCTACAACCATTCTGAACTGGCACGTCTACGTGTATAATTTTGTTTCCGAGGCTGTTCCTGGACTTAAGAGTTAAAGAGCCTTTCAGAGAGCACATGTGGTGCAGGCGGTGCTGTCGGTGTGTTTCCCACTTTTGAACATTTGAAAAACACTAAATACAATACCCGTCTTGCGTTCTCTCAGCACATTTCTCTCTGATGCCTGCTGACATTCCATCCTTCCTTTGATGTTATAATGCCAACCTTTCAGCTCCTCTCAAAAGAGGGAAACAGGAAGAGGAGGAGGAGGAGCAGAGGAAGGATGGGATCACAGCACATGGAATATATGTTGCTCACTACAATTTTTGAAAATGAAAAACCCGGGTCAACGACGATCAGCTCAATGATTTGTTTTCGTTTCCTGAAAAGTCACAATTAGATCGAGGGAGCAAGAAAAGAAACAGATTGCCGTGTGTCTCCAGTATGTTTCTGTGACGGTAGCTATGCAACAAGACTGGGAGTCAGTGGAAGAGGGGGATGGGAGGATGGGGAGAGTTTAGTCACAGGAAGGAGGGAAGGAACGAGGGAAAGGAAGGGAGGAAGGAAGGAAAGATAAAACTACAGAGAGCAGAACCACACTATAATCAAATCAACAGAAGACAACAGCAGTGTTGACTGAAAACAAATAACTTAAAATTGCTGTTGGTTTTCTTGCATTTTAAAATGGCAAAAAGAACATTTAAAAAACATTGTCCCTATATTTAAACAGCAGGTGCATTTTATATATATATATATATATATATATATATATATATATATATATATATATATATATATATATATATATATATATATATATATATGTGTGTGTGTGTGTGTGTGTGTGTGCGTGTGTGTGCGGCAGGAGTCCTGTCCATCACAGCTGAGTGGCCTTCGACGTGGGAGCTGTCCACAGTCGAAGGTGCTGAATGACGCCCTGCTGTTTTCCACGTCCATCTACTCTGCATCTCCCTTCGATTCCGGCCCGGTGGGGGGGGGCACCTGTTGCTGCACCGAAGTTTCCTCTCAGGAGGTTATAAAGCAGAAAGCTTCCGATTTCTGACACAGGAACAGTCCACATACGAAGGGGGAACGCGATATCTTCCACAAAACATGGCAACATGACGCCACGATAAAGATTTTCCTCCAGACGAAGCAGGAAAACATCTCCATCACACAAACACACGATTTCTGATAGTTAGGCTATTTATGATGTTGTTTTAAGCATTAAAACACGAATGCTATGCGTTTTCAAAAAATAAATAATAAATAAATAAAATAATTCAGAACATATTAGCATGCTGCATTGTGTTTCAGACAAAAGGCTGAGTAACGGACTCACCGTTAAACGACCGTTACAACAGGTGATGCTGGCGCAACGTCATGCGGCGCGCGCGGAGGAAGGAGTCTGCTCCTGTTTCTCAGTGTTTCTGCAGAAGTCAGCCACAGCCCGAGCCTCGTCCCATCACAGCGTAACGGTCACGGAGATGTTACTGGGTAAGCTGGAGAAAGATGGATGTGTCCCTTTATATACGTCTGCTGCCTGAAGAAGACAAGGAGGGGGCGGGGACTTAGATAGTGACGACGGCGAGAGGAGGCCAACTGGTTCAACCCCCCCCCCCCCCCCCCCCCCAAAAAAAAACGTCTATTGTGGGTGCGGCCCCAAACACCAAACTGCATAGGTAAGGGTTATGTGTGCATATACATTTGCATATTCTTAACCGTAATACAGTGCGTCTGCAAAAGGACCTGATTTTTAAAAGAAAGAATTCGGGCACAAGATTACTGTATTCCTATCAATGCAGTTGTCTAAATGATTTTTTTAGGGGGGCATTCAATAGCATTAATGCGGAATAATAATAATAATAATAATAATCACATGTGTTACTTTGGAAAACTTCCCATAATTTCCATAAGCTATTACTCTTTCTTGCATCTTAAATAAATTTGTAACTTCTCTCTTGCTCATCTTTTTCATGCTAGTGCAACCAGTGTCAGCTCCAGAGGGATTTTCTTGGTGGGGCTAATCGGGACATGATTATTTAGTGATAGGGCCACAGAATTTGTAGCAAATGTACAAATACACATTTTAAAGTAAATGCCAACATACATGCAAGGTACAATCACCAACAGAAGTAATAATTGCAATTTTTGGTTTTAAATCATGACAATTGCCCATTTGAGGAGACACAAGTGCAAATAAAATTGAATAGTAGAGGAGTGTAATATGTGCTTGCATTTGAAGCTGGGTTGGATTTATGGTTACAGTAGTTAGAGCTATTAACAGATCAGATCTAGGACCATGTGCTGATGCCATTCATCACTGTAGCCACCAAAGTGTGGAGTCACCTTTGTTCCTGGATGGCAACCATCCAAGAAGAGAAATGGATTATCGCCACCTCTCAAAAGCTGGCTTGATAGATGATTATCTATCTGCATCTCCGTGGTCATTTCCAGCTGTTGGAGTCGTCAGCACTGAAGCACCTGCTAGTGATACTACTCATCTTTGTCTCCTTATGTAATACAAAGTCATTCCAGTAGCAAAAAAACATGCTGCGTGGCTCATTATTCATCCTTCATTATTTGGTGGGACCAGAGCTTAATCCTCTGAAGAGACCTAGTACCAAAGACTTTGATCACACCAACCACCTGCATGTCCTCCCTCACCACATTCATAAATCTACTCTTTGGGCTTCCTCTTCTCTTCCTGCATGACACCTCCATCCTCAGGATCCTTCTTCAGAAATACCCTGCATCCTTCCTTGGCAAAGGCCCAAACTATCTCAAAGTTGCCTCTCTGGCTTTGAAGGTTTGTCCTCAAACCTTCCCAACTGTGCTGTTCTTCTGATATGGTTATTCCTAATCCTGCCTATCATCTTCACTCTCAAGGAAAATCTCAGCATCTTCAGATCTGAGACTGTGCATCCTCACCATTCCACTCTACTCCCTCTCATTCATACACATATACTCCATCTCACGCCAACTCACTTTCATTCCCCTACCATCACCTCTCCAAGCTTGTCTCAACCTGCTCCCAACTCTCACTACAGATCACAATGTCATCTACATGCTTCATAGTCCATGGAAACCCCTGCCTGATCTCATCTGTTAATCTGTGCACCACTATTGCAAACAACAAAGGGCTCAGAGTCGATCCTTGATATAATCCACCTCCACTCTGAATGCACACATCTTACCATCTTACCACGGTCACACTCTTCATATGCATATCCTGCAAACCTGATATATTTCCCAAACTCTTATAGCACCCTGTCACGGGAATTTCTATAAATCCATAAATTATGGAAACCCTTCTGGCCTTTTATATATTTCTCTGTCATCACTCTCAGAGTAAACGTTGCATTGTAGTGCTTTTTCGTGACATGAAACATACAGTAGTGTTCAGAATAACAGTAGTGCTATGTGACTAAAAAGATTAATCCAGGTGTTGAGTATATTTCTTATTGTTACATGGGAAGCAAGGTACCAGTAGATTCAGTAGATTCTCACAAATCCAACAAGACCAAGTATTCATGATATGCACACTCTTAAGGCTATGAAATTGGGCTATTAGTAAAAAAAAAAAAGTAGAAAAGGGGTGTTCACAATAATAGTAGTGTGGCATTCAGTCAGTGAGTTCGTCAATTTTGTGGAACAAACAGGTGTGAATCAGGTGTCCCCTATTTAAGGATGAAGCCAGCACCTGTTGAACATGCTTTTCTCTTTGAAAGCCTGAGGAAAATGGGACATTCAAGACATTGTTCAGAAGAACAGCATAGTTTGATTAAAAAATTGATTGGAGAGGGGAAAACTTATATGCAGGTGCAAAAAAGTATAGGCTGTTCATCGACAATGATCTCCAATGCTTTAAAATGGACAAAAAAAACAGAGATGCGTGGAAGAAAACGGAAAACAACCATCAAAATGGATAGAAGAATAACAAGAATGGCAAAGGCTCACCCACTGATCAGCTCCAGGATGATCAAAGAGTCTGGAGTTACCTGTAAATTCTGTGACAGTTAGAACACACCTGTGTGAAGCTAATTTATTTGCAAGAATCCCCCACAAAGTCCCTCTGTTAAATAAAAGACATGTGCAGAAGAGGTTACAATTTGCCAAAGAACACATCAACTGGCCAAAAGATAAATGGAGGAATATTTTGTGGACTGATGAGAGCAAAATTGTTCTTTTTGGGTCCAAGGGCCGCAGACAGTTTGTGAGATGACCCCCAAACTCTGAATTCAAGCCATAGTTCACAGTGAAGACAGTGAAGCATGGTGGTGCAAGCATCATGATATGGGCATGTTTCTCCTACTATGGTGTTGGGCTTATATATCGCATACCAGGTATTATGGATCAGTTTGGATATGTCAAAATACTTGAAGAGGTCATGTTGCCTTATGCTGAAGAGAACATGCCCTTGAAATGGGTGTTTCAACAAGACAATGACCCCAAGCACACTAGTAAACAAGCAAAATTGTTATGTGTCGACGCGGGTTGAGGAGCGGACCTGCGTCTGACGGAACCCAGCGCTAAAATAACCAGAAAGCGGTTCCAATAACAAAATAATTTATTTCTTCCACCCTTTGGTGCATAACAACGTGTACAAACTAAAACAGCGTCAGTCTGGTGGAGTGAAGGCTGGCACGCTCTCCAGCGCCCAAAAGGATCGAGGCCCGGCGCTTCTGGACGACAAATAATCAGTTCGGACGCCGAATCTCTGGGAGACGGAGTTATCTGCACCGGTATCGATGTTGCCGCAGCTGGAGCAGCAGGAAGCGGAACGGCTTGCGCTGCAAGCTCCGTAACACGGGCGTCTGTTGGTTTAATTTGGTTTGCGAGATGCAGTAATTGCTCCCATATTTTCTCCAAGTGTTCTTGAACTCTTTCGGCGAAAGGAACCGCCTCTGCCGCTGGGTCCATTATGGAATGGCCGGGAACTACTGTTATGTGTCGACACGGGTTGAGGAGCGGACCTGCGTCTGACGGAACCCAGCGCTAAAATAACCAGAAAGCGGTTCCAATAACAAAACAATTTATTTCTTCCACCCTTTGGTGCATAACAACGTGTACAAACTAAAACAGCGTCAGTCTGGTGGAGTGAAGGCTGGCACGCTCTCCAGCGCCCAAAAGGATCAAGGCCCGGCGCTTCTGGACTCACTTTTACCGCCAAACACCCCCCAGGTGGACACGACAAACCGACTCTCTGCGAAGGATAGAAGAGGTGAGGTAAGTCAGCAGTTACAAGCAATATCCTTCAAAAGGCACACACTATCAGCAACACATTCAGGTCTGTATTTAAGCTTTATGTAAATGAGCAGCTTCTCACAACAGGTGGAGGATCAGTTGTCCGCACGCCACGGCAGTGAGAAGCGAGCTGCACAATTCTCATCACAATTCAAATATACTGCATAACAAAATACCAAGTTACTATCAACAATTAGTCAAACAATTATTCACCTCTGATGTGTGCTGACAGCATGTGTCCCTCACCCTTCTTCCTTCACAGGCACGATGTCAAACCCAGGTGCGGTCCTCAGCGTCTCACAAACGAACACCACAAGGTCGAGTTCCTGGCAATTCTGCTTGAATCACACATGGCTTAAATGCAGAACGCCATCTAATTATCTGCTTCAGCTGAAAGTCTTTAAGGTTGCATGTGACCACCATCCACAGGTGCTGCACATAACGTTGATGAGGGTGAAGGACTCTTCAGCCAGCACCTTCTCCACAGACAAATCAGTTTTCATACCACCTGGAGAGCAAAGAAAAGAAAAGAACACCAAAATGTCCAGCCACACCCCCCCAACACACAACAGTAACCCCCCTTTAACGGGAAGCCTCCCGGCGACCGAACAAACCAGGTCCGAGAATAGCACCTCCCTCCGGGGTCCTCGTCAGGAAGCAGACAGCATAACGCTCCCAAGGTCCACCACAGACAGCAGGACAGGGCACCGCAGCTGGAAGGCCGGCTGGCATCAACAAAAACCCCAAAACAGTCCCTAATACAATCCAACATACAAGAAAAAACATAAAACCCACCCAAAACCTCCCCAGGGGACCGTCCCATCCAACCCCGGGAAGAAAAGAAAAACTCCCAAATGCAAAAACCCAACACAGCCCCACAAACACAATACAAACATAAATGCATAAAAGAAAAATAACAAACAACCCTCCCAGAACGACTTGCAGAGCACAACACCCCCAGAAGGCCTTTACCGCCGGTTCCAGGAGAAATAGCCAGAACCGGAATCCCACAAAGGTCCCCAGGTACACATGGAGCAAACGGCGCCCCCCAGAGGACCGTACCATCAAACCCCAGGAGGCACCCTCCCCACAACCCCGGAACCCCAGACCCGGCCACACCTGGCTAGTCGGCCCCACAAACCAATTCCCCCCCAGAGGACCGTCCCATCAACCCTGGAGGTGGAACCCGGAAGGAAACAAAACAAAATCAAAATCCAACCCCCGGAGGACTACCCTAAACAACCCCGGGGGCAAATAAAACAACCGTTAAACCCTGTTACCTTCCCCGGCACCCCGAAAGACCCCAGGTCCCTCCCAGAGCCCCTCGGCGGCTCAATTTTGGCGAATGGCACAAAACATCAAGCCGGGGAAGGGAACAGGAAAAACTAACCCAGCCCCAACCCCTAGGCGCAGCGGAAAACCGGAAATACGTCCGGTGCCCCAACTCGACCATACCCCAGCCTCTCGGGAGGGGTGGAACTACCGAAATGGCGAACGGCAACAGATCGGCCCACCCCTCCGACTGAGGTATGTCCCCGCTGCACCACACCCCGGCAACACCGATGACGAACGGTACAAAGGCCCACCGAGGCTGGAGTGGAACCGGGCCCTAACCAAACCAAGAAAAACGCCCCTAACAACCCCCCCCAGGTGCAGAGGTCTTCTGAGAACGCTCAGCGTGACCAACCTGCACCACCCCACAACCCACAAGATGAACGGACTTGGGGCAAGTGAGGTTGGGGTTAGGGAAGTAGGGAAATAAAAAACAACAAAACAAAACGACCCCAAACCCAAACAGAAAATACCTAAATATACATAAAAAAAACAACGATCAAGTGAGTCCAGACGGGCTTCTAACCGCCTATCGTTCACTCCACCAGACACGCCTCTGACTCCCCAAACAAATTATAACCCCTATTCAAAGAAACAAAACATTAACCCATACAAGTTTTTTTTTTTTTTTTTTTTTTTGTGTGTGTATTATTTCGCCTGTCCCAGAACACATGGAGATACATCACCAGAGAACACTGCATCAAAAACGAAGCACAGGCTTCAACGTCTCCCGCATAAGGCTCCGGACGACAAATAATCAGTTCGGATGCCGAATCTCTGGGAGACGGAGTTATCTGCACCGGTATCGATGGTGCCGCAGCTGGAGCAGCAGGAAGCGGAACGGCTTGCGCTGCAAGCTCCGTAACACGGGCGTCTGTTGGTTTAATTTGGTTTGCGAGATGCAGTAATTGCTCCCATATTTTCTCCAAGTGTTCTTGAACTCTTTCGGCGAAAGGAACCGCCTCTGCCGCTGGGTCCTTTATGGAATGGCCGGGAACTACTGTTATGTGTCGACGCGGGTTGAGGAGCGGACCTGCGTCTGACGGAACCCAGCGCTAAAATAACCAGAAAGCGGTTCCAATAACAAAACAATTTATTTCTTCCACCCTTTGGTGCATAACAACGTGTACAAACTAAAACAGCATCAGTCTGGTGGAGTGAAGGCTGGCACGCTCTCCAGCGCCCAAAAGGATCGAGGCCCGGCTCTTCTGGACTCACTTTTACCGCCAAACACCCCCCAGGTGGACACGACAAACCGACTCTCTGCGAAGGATAGAAGAGGTGAGGTAAGTCAGCAGTTACAAGCAATATCCTTCAAAAGGCACACACTATCAGCAACACATTCAGGTCTGTATTTAAGCTTTATGTAAATGAGCAGCTTCTCACAACAGGTGGAGGATCAGTTGTCCGCACGCCACGGCAGTGAGAAGCGAGCTGCACAATTCTCATCACAATTCAAATATACTGCGTAACACAATACCAAGTTACTATCAACAATTAGTCAAACAATTATTCACCTCTGATGTGTGCTGACAGCATGTGTCCCTCACCCTTCTTCCTTTCAGGCACGATGTCAAACCCAGGCGCGGTCCTCAGCGTCTCACAAACGAACACCACAAGGTCGAGTTCCTGGCAATTCTGCTTGAATCACACATGGCTTAAATGCAGAACGCCATCTAATTATCTGCTTCAGCTGAAAGTCTTTAAGGTTGCATGTGAGCACCATCCACAGGTGCTGCACATAACGTTGATGAGGGTGAAGGACTCTTCAGCCAGCACCTTCTCCACAGACAAATCAGTTTTCATACCACCTGGAGAGCAAAGAAAAGAAAAGAACACCAAAATGTCCAGCCACACCCCCCCCAACACACAACAAAAATCCAACCAACAAAATTAATGCCTCGCAGATGTGAAGAAATCATGAAAAACTGTGGTTATACAACTAAATACTAGTTTAGTGATTCACAGGATTGCTAAAAAAGCAGTTTGAACATAATAGTTTTGAGTTTGTAGCGTCAACAGCAGATGCTACTATTATTGTGAACACCCCCTTTTCTACTTTTTTTTTTTTTTAATAATAGCCCAATTTCATAGCCTTAAGAGTGTGCATATCATGAATGCTTGGTCTTGTTGGATTTGTGAGAATCTACTGAATCTACTGGTACATTGTTTCCCATGTAACAATAAGAAATACACTCAAAACCTGGATTAATCTTTTTAGTCACATAGCACTACTATTATTCTGAACACTACTGTACTACTGCTTGCATATTTTCACTTCTTTTAAAAGGCTAGCTTTCAGCACTCTTTCCCATAACTTGAAGTAACTTTTTTGCAGTAACTTTTGGCCTCTTACATCTCTACACATCAACCTTATTCTTAAAAAATGATACCAGTACACTTCTGCTCCACTCTTCCACTCCTCCATCAGTATTCTCAGAGCAAACATTGCATCTGTAGTGCTCTTTCTCACCATGAACCTACAGTATATTGCTGCTCACCAATCCTCACCTGTTTTCTAAGCCTAGCTTCTACAACTCTTTCCCATAACTTCATACAGTGGCTGATCAATTTAATGCTTCTGTAGGCACTGTAGCTCTGCACATCACCCTTGTGTGCAGATGTGCATCTCCACTCCTAAGGAATCTTCATGCTTTCCAAGATTTTATTAAACAATCTGGTTAAAAACTCCACTACCATCTCTCCTAGATGTATGGCATCTGGACCAGCTAACTTTTAACTCTTTATCCTCTTCATTGAGGTTCTCACTTCATCATTACTAATTTGTCCCATTTCCTGGTTCACTTTGTCCACCCAATCACCCAATCTTATCACTCTCTCATTTTCTTCAGTCATCAGCTCTTCAGAGTACTCGCTCCACATTTAAAACACATTTTACTCACTTGACAGCACATTTCCATCTTCATCCTTTATTACCCTAACCTGCTACACATCTTTTCCAGCTCAGTCCCTCTGTGTGGACAACTGGTACAATTCCCCTTTTCCTTTCTTTGTACAACCCCTGGCAAAAATTATGGAATCACCGGCCTCGGAGGATGTTCATTCATTTGTTTAATTTTGTAGAAAAAAAGCAGATCACAGACATGACACAAAACTAAAGTCATTTCAAATGGCAACTTTCTGGCTTTAAGAAACACTATAAGAAATCAAGAAAAAAAAATTGTGGCAGTCAGTAACGGTTACTTTTTTTTAGACCAAGCAGAGGGAAAAAAATATGGAATCACTCAATTCTGAGGAAAAAATTATGGAATCATGAAAAACAAAAGAATGCTCCCACACATCACTAGTATTTTGTTGCACCACCTCTGGCTTTTATAACAGCTTGCAGTTTCTGAGGCATGGACTTAATGAGTGACAAACAGTACTCTTCATCAATCTGGCTCCAACTTTCTCTGATTGCTGTTGCCAGATCAGCTTTGCAGGTTGGAGCCTTGTCATGGACCACTTTCTTCAACTTCCACCAAAGATTTTCAATTGGATTAAGATCCGGACTATTTGCAGGCCATGACATTGACCCAAAATATCAACGTAAACTTGTGCATTTATTGATGATGCAATGACAGCCATCTCCCCAGTGCCTTTACCTGACATGCAGCCCCATATCATCAATGACTGTGGAAATTTACATGTTCTCTTCAGGCAGTCATCTTTATAAATGTCATTGGAACGGCACCAAACAAAAGTTCCAGCATCATCATCTTGCCCAATGCAGATTTGAGATTCATCACTGAATATGACTTTCATCCAGTCATCCACAGTCCACGATTGCTTTTCCTTAGCCCATTGTAACCTTGTTTTTTTCTCTTTAGGTGTTAATAATGGCTTTCATTTAGCTTTTCTGTATGTAAATCCCATTTCCTTTAGGCGGTTTCTTACAGTTCGGTCACAGACGTTGACTCCAGTTTCCTCCCATTCGTTCCTCATTTGTTTTGTTGTGCATTTTCGATTTTTGAGACATATTGCTTTAAGTTTTCTGTCTTGACACTTTGATGTCTTCCTTGGTCTACCAGTATGTTTGCCTTTAACAACCTTCCCATGTTGTTTGTATTTGGTCCAGAGTTTAGACACAGCTGACTGTGAACAACCAACATCTTTTGCAACATTGCATGATGATTTACCCGCTTTTAAGAGTTTGATAATCCTCTCCTTTGTTTCAATTGACATCTCTCGTGTTGGAGCCATGATTCATGTCAGTCCACTTGGTGCAACAGCTTTCCAAGGTGTGATCACTCCTTGGTTATAGATTTGGTTATAGTACATACAATTCACACAGGAATATCTTTTTAGAGCCTATCTGTGGGTAACTATTCCAACCCCAGATCAGGAAAAAATGGGACAGTATGGAAAATTCAAATAAAAAAGCAGTGATTCGCATTTACTTTGACTTCTATTTCACTGCAGACTATATGAACCAAAGATGTTTTATGTTTTGTGTGGTCAGTTTAATTTTGTGTGTTAAGATACATCCATTCCTGCATTTATGACCGGCAAACCCCCCCCCACACACACACAAAAAAGTTAGGAAACTAAAGCATTTACCATTTTGTAATGTTGCCAATGTTTTTCACAACACATAAAAGATATTTTGGCATTGAGGATGTAAAGCAGTGAAGCATTTCAGATGCTATTTTGTCCCATTTGTCCTATAAAAATGTCTTAAGGTGTGCAACATTACAGGGTCGGTGTAGGGTCATACTTCACAAAGAATTAAATGTCCTCAGAAACCAGCCTGACAGTCATTGGGAAGAAGCTGTCAATGAACTGATGTATCTTGATGCTTTCTGGTCTTTGGTGTTGCAGCTTGTTGCTGGAGTTCTGCCTCCTCAACAGAATGTGTTGGATGTGATTTGATGTGATGTGAATGTTTGCGGTTGGCTTGTGCTTTATTCCTGTATTGGTCAATGTAGAGCACTTCTATGGAAGGTGAGTAGGACCTAATGAGCTTCTGTGTACTCTTTGTCAAGAGTTTTATGACTTTCTGTGTGGTGTTCCTGAACCACACTAAGCTTGCTGTGGGAGCCGCTGATGGCTTCAACCAGCTTTTCTCAGTTGCTGTATGAAATTGGGTAGCGCTGTTTGTCCTGATCAGCATCTTGGAGATGTATACACTGAATATACGAATCATCAACCTGCTTCATCTCGGTCTGATTGATAATGATCAGCAGCTTCAGAGGACAAGTCTGGCTACTGAAGTCTTGGATGAACTCTTTAGTCTTATTTGTGTTGAGGACCACATTTTTGTCCACCAGTTGTTGGTATGAGATCTTGTTATTGTGTGCATTTTATAAAATTTTATTCGTGTAGAGTTTATAAAGTCAAACACGTTCTGGATTGAATGAACTTATCTATTGTAGTCGATAGTGCCACACCACTATGTTTTGTATTCCCCCTCACTTCTGCTCGGGATAGATCCTGCCTGAATGGATGTGCATATTGATTAGGCAAAAGTTTTACACTAGATGGCCTTACTGATGCAACTCCAGATTTGGGCATGGGCAGCCTTGAACATGGGATCAGAGTCAAGCCAAGTCTAGGAGCATGCACTGGTACTGCACTTCACCATACCCATAATAGTCTGGAACCACCTTGAGTCCTGGTGGCAACCAACCAGGCAACCGCCCAGTCCATCCCCACAACTCTAAAATAATCTATCTAATCTATCTTCTCCAGCCTCAACACTCAGGCACCTATGTGCTGAATCATGCACATAAAAAAGCACCACATGGACATAATGTCAAAGCTGATGTTCCCTCACAATGCAAATGATACTCCTTATCTTACTCTCCCTAAAGTCATTCCAGCGGTACCCAAGGATCCTCCAAAGAGACGTAGTACCAAATACGTCAAGTCATCAGTGCACTGCTTAGCGTCTAAGTCACAAACTTACAGTAAGACAGGCAGGACCAAGACCCAAAAGACTTAGAGTCTAGATTATTAAATTACTATATGATCACTGCTGAAAGGAAATATTTAATAATTCAACCTCTCAAATGTCTCAAAATGTGTAAAAATCAGTTTGTGCTATTTTTGGAGCATGAAACATTTAACAACTGGTCATTTGAAAACAAATACTAGAATGAAGACACGTGATGGCTCTGTCATTAAGGTGTTGTAGTAAATGTGGTTGTGAAGTAGCAGATCATCCTGCAGTATCCAATCAGAGACAGATTCTTTGTAATTAGGCGTGTCTATTTAAAAAAACCCCAAAAAACAGAAGGATGGTCAGATGCAGCAGTTTGCTATGAAAGAACAGCTTTTGTTATGTCCCTTAAACTCAGGAGGTGATATTGTTCAAGCTCAGTAGTTAGTTGAGGGGATGACTGTGTTTCGGGTACGTCCATCAGTGTGCCTTCCCCCAGTGTGATGCCACCAAAAATAAAAATAGGAAATTAAATAATCTGCAGTAAATTTTACATTTTAGATGATGTTACATGGAACAACAAAACCTGTAGTTCAGTTAGCCCTGATTCCATCTCATTAAGCATGTTTTACCTCTAATTAACACACCTAACACACCTCTATTAGACATGATAAATGTCTGCTTATTAACAGGTTATATACACCACACTCTGTGAATGGAACACCAATTAAACTGCTTAAGAAGCCTCATTTGGATTCAAGACCTGTACCTAACGACCCGTGTGTCTTAACCTTGGAGAAACCCGTTGGGACATTCATGACATTCTGTGCAATAACAGTTTGAAAATTTTCACTCAGGTTTTAAAACACATCACAGCACAAAGACCGCAAGTGACAGTAAAACTACCACTCTAAACCATAAAAAGGACTCTTCTTAGTTCTTATACAGTACCACAGGTAACCACAGAGTTCATGCGGTGGGCACTTTTTAGCTAATCAGTGAACAGCTAATTGGCAAAGCTATTGCTATAGCTAACTTTCAAAACCATTACCTGACCAATTACTTCACACTAAATTTATTTCAGAGAATTTTAAATCATCCATCCATCCATTTTCTATACCTGTTTACTTAAGGGTCACGGGTGTACCCTGCCTCAAGCTCTAGCCCCCCGCCCGTGACCCTTAATTGGCATAAGTGGGTAAAGAAAATTGATGGAATTTTAACTCAGCATAATTAAAAATAAAATAAAATAATGCCTCACATTGAAAAAAGTTTGTAAACCTTAAAATCATGTTTGTTCCTGTTGGAGTTTATGTACTTATCTAATAAGTGAAATTTATACGTCATGCAAAAGCAACAAACATCACCTTGAGGGGATTGAGGAGCAGGAGGTCCAGCCAGAGAAAATGCATTCATTCATTCTTCTGCCATGTATGTGGTCAGGGTTGTGGTGGCAGCAGACTGAAAAACTCAGCCCACACTGATGAGGTGAGGTTTAGTGGTTAAAGCGATGGGCTTGAGACCAGAGGACTCTCGGCTCAAACCTCTGTCAGACTGGAAAATAACTAAGGGCGCTTTGGCAAGGTGTGTGTGTGTGTGTGTGTCTGAGACATCACTGTAAAGTGCTTTGAGCTTTTGATTCAGATAGAAAAGTGTTCTATAAATGCAGTATTTTTCTGTGATGTGAATAAAGTGTACATTGAATGGAAATTTGTCACGGTTGGGATTTATGGTGGCTAACCCGGAAGCAGGACTTAGGCTGAGTAGAACCCCAGGATGCAGGACAGCCCAGACACAAAAGAAGGTAAAAAAAAAAAACATTTCTGCTGCTTTGAAGGTCCTATTGAGCACAGTGACTTCCATCATCTGTAAATGGAAGAAGTTCAGATCCACCAGGACTCTTCCTAGAGCTGGCCGCCCATCTAAACTGAGCAATCGTGGGAAAAGGGCTTTAGACAGTCAGGTGACCAAGAACGCGATGGTCACTCTGTCAGAACTCCAGCATTCCTCTGTGGAGAGAGGAGAACCATCCAGAAGGACAGCCATCTCTGCAGCAATCCACCAATCAGGCCTGTAAAGTAGAGTGGCCAGACAGAAGCCACTCCTTAGTAAAAGTCACATGACAGCCCACCTGGAGTTTGCCAAAAGGCACCTGAAGGACTCTCAGACCATGAGAAACAAAATTCTCTGGTCTGAAGAGACAAAGATTTAACACTTTGGCATGAATGCCAGGCATCATGTTTGGAGGAAACCAGGCACCATCTCTACAGTGAAGCATGGTGGTGGCAGCATCATGCTGTGGGGATATTTTTCAGCAGCAGGAACTAGAAGACGAGTCAGGATTCAGGGAAAGATGAAATCAGCAATGTACAGAGACACCCTGGATGAAAACCTGCTCCAGAGTGCTCTTGACCTCAGACTGGGGTGATGGTTCATCTTTCAACAGGACAATGACCCTAAGCACACAGCCAAGATATCAAAGGCTTCAGGACAACTCTGTGAATGTCCTTGAGTGGCCCAGCCAGAATCAAGACCTGAATCCAATTGAACATCTTAGGAGAGATGTGACAATAGCTGTGCACTGACACTCCCCATCCAACCTGATTGAGCTTGAGAGGTGCTGCAAAGATGAATGGCCAAAACTGTCGAAAGGTAGGTGCGCCAAGTTTGTGGCATCATATTCAAGAAGACTTCAATCAATCAATCAACTTTTTTCTTGTATAGCGCCAAATCACAACAAACAGTTGCCCCAAGGCGCTCCACATTGCAAGGCAAGGCCATACAATAATTATGAAACACAGTCTACGTCTAAAGCAACATAACCAAGGGATGGTCCAGGGTCACCCGATCCAGCCCTAACTATAAGCCTTAGCGAAAAGGAAAGTTTTAAGCCTAATCTTAAAAGTAGAGAGGGTATCTGTCTCCCTGATCTGAATTGGGAGCTGGTTCCACAGGAGAGGAGCCTGAAAGCTGAAGGCTCTGCCTCCCATTCTACTCTTACAAACCCTAGGAACTACAAGTAAGCCCGCAGTCTGAGAGCGAAGCGCTCTAATGGGGTAATATGGTACTATGAGGTCCCTAAGATAAGATGGGACCTGATTATTCAAAACCTTATAAGTAAGAAGAAGAATTTTAAATTCTATTCTAGCATTAACAGGAAGCCAATGAAGGGAGGCCAACACGGGTGAGATATGCTCTCTCCTGCTAGTCCCCGTCAGTACTCTAGCTGCAGCATTCTGAACCAACTGAAGGCTTTTTAGGGAACTTTTAGGACAACCTGATAATAATGAATTACAATAGTCCAGCCTAGAGGAAACAAATGCATGAATTAGTTTTTCAGCATCACTCTGAGACAAGACCTTTCTGATTTTAGAGATATTGCGTAAATGCAAAAAGGCAGTCCTACATATTTGTTTAATATGCGCTTTGAATGACATATCCTGATCAAAAATAACTCCAAGATTTCTCACAGTATTACTAGAGATCAGGGAAATGCCATCCAGAGTAACGATCTGGTTAGACACCATGCTTCTAAGATTTGTGGGGCCAAGTACAATAACTTCAGTTTTATCTGAGTTTAAAAGCAGGAAATTAGAGGTCATCCATGTCTTTATGTCTGTAAGACAATCCTGCAGTTTAGCTAATTGGTGCGTATCCTCTGGCTTCATGGATAGATAAAGCTGGGTATCATCTGCGTAACAATGAAAATTTAAGCAATACCGTCTAATAATACTGCCCAAGGGAAGCATGTATAAAGTGAATAAAATTGGTCCTAGCACAGAACCTTGTGGAACTCCATAATTAACTTTAGTCTGTGAAGAAGATTCCCCATTTACATGAACAAACTGTAATCTATTAGACAAATATGATTCAAACCACCGCAGCGCAATGCCTTTAATACCTATGACATGCTCTAATCTCTGTAATAAAATTTTATGGTCAACAGTATCAAAAGCAGCACTGAGGTCCAACAGAACAAGCACAGAGATAAGTCCACTGTCCGAAGCCATAAGAAGATCATTTGTAACCTTCACTAATGCTGTTTCTGTACTATGATGAATTCTAAAACCTGACTGAAACTCTTCAAATAGACCATTCCTCTGCAGGTGATCAGTTAGCTGTTTTACAACTACCCTCTCAAGAATCTTTGAGAGAAAAGGAAGGTTGGAGATTGGCCTATAATTAGCTAAGATAGCTGGGTCAAGTGATGGCTTTTTAAGTAATGGTTTAATTACTGCCACCTTAAAGGCCTGTGGTACATAACCAACTAACAAAGATAGATTGATCATATTTAAGATTGAAGCATTAAATAATGGTAGGACTTCCTTGAGCAGCCTGGCAGGAATGGGGTCTAATAAGCATGTTGATGGTTTGGATGAAGTAACTAATGAAAATAACTCAGACAGAACAATCGGAGAGAAAGAGTCTAACCAAATACTGGCATCACTGAAAGCAGCCAAAGATAACGATACATCTTTGGGATGGTTATGAGTAATTTTTTCTCTAATAGTCAAAATTTTGTTAGCAAAGAAAGTCATGAAGTCATTACTAGTTAAAGTTAATGGAATACTCAGCTCAATAGAGCTCTGACTCTTTGTCAGCCTGGCTACAGTGCTGAAAAGAAACCTGGGGTTGTTCTTATTTTCTTCAATTAGTGATGAGTAGAAAGATGTCCTAGCTTCACGAAGGGCTTTCTTATAGAGCAACAAACTCTTTTTCCAGGCTAAGTGAAGATCTTCTAAATTAGTGAGACGCCATTTCCTCTCCAACTTACGGGTTATCTGCTTTAAGCTACGAGTTTGTGAGTTATACCACGGAGTCAGACACTTCTGATTTAAAGCTCTCTTTTTCAGAGGAGCTACAGCATCCAAAGTTGTCTTCAATGAGGATGTAAAACTATTGACAAGATACTCTAACTCCCTTACAGAGTTTAGGTAGCTACTCTGCTCTGTGTTGGTATATGACATTAGAGAACATAAAGAAGGAATCATATCCTTAAACCTAGTTACAGCGCTTTCTGAAAGACTTCTAGTGTAATGAAACTTATTCCCCACTGCAGGGTAGTCCATCAGGGTAAATGTAAATGTTATTAAAAAATGATCAGACAAAAGGGAGTTTTCAGGGAATACTGTTAAGTCTTCTATTTCCATACCATAAGTCAGAACAAGATCTAAAATATGATTAAAGTGGTGGGTGGACTCATTTACTTTTTGAGCAAAGCCGATAGAGTCTAATAATAGATTAAATGAAGTGTTGAGGCTGTCATTCTCAGCATCTGTGTGGATGTTAAAATCGCCCACTATAATTATCTTATCTGAGCTAAGCACTAAGTCAGACAAAAGGTCTGAAAATTCACAGAGAAACTCACAGTAACGACCAGGTGGACGATAGATAATAACAAATAAAACTGGTTTTTGGGACTTCCAATTTGGATGGACAAGACTAAGATACAAGCTTTCAAATGAATTAAAGCTCTGTCTAGGTTTTTGATTAATTAATAAGCTGGAATGGAAGATTGCTGCTAATCCTCCGCCCCGGCCCGTGCTACGAGCATTCTGACAGTTAGTGTGACTCGGGGGTGTTGAATCATTTAAACTAACATATTCATCCTGCTGTAACCAAGTTTCTGTTAGGCAGAATAAATCAATACGTTGATCAATTATTATATCATTTACCAACAGGGACTTAGAAGAAAGAGACCTAATGTTTAATAGACCACATTTAACTGTTTTAGTCTGTGGTGCAATTGAAGGTGCTATATTATTTTTTCTTTTTGAATTTTTATGCTTAAATAGATTTTTGCTGGTTATTGGTGGTCTGGGAGCAGGCACCGTCTCTACGGGGATGGGGTAATGAGGGGATGGCAGGGGGAGAGAAGCTGCAGAGAGGTGTATAAGACCACAGCTCTGCCTCCTGGTCCCAACGCTAGACAGTCACAGTTTGGAGGATCCCAAAAAATTGGCCAGATTTCTAGAAATGAGAGCTGCTCCCTCTAAAGTGGGATGGATGCCGTCTCTCCTAACAAGACCAGGTTTTCCCCAGAAGCTTTGCCAATTATCAATGAAGCCCACCTCATTTTTTGGACACCACTCAGACAGCCAGCAATTCAAGGAGAACATGCGGCTAAACATGTCACTCCCGGTCTGATTGGGGAGGGGCCCAGAGAAAACAACAGAGTCCGACATTGTTTTTGCAAAGTTACACACCGATTCAATGTTAATTTTAGTGACCTCCGATTGGCGTAACCGAGTGTCATTACTGCCGACGTGAATTACAATCTTACCAAATTTACGCTTAGCCTTAGCCAGCAATTTCAAATGTCCTTCGATGTCGCCTGCTCTGGCCCCCGGAAGACAATTGACAATGGTTGCTGGTGTCGCTAACTTCACATTTCTCAAAACAGAGTCGCCAATAACCAGAGTTTGATCCTCGGCGAGTGTATCGTCGAGTGGGGAAAAACGGTTAGAGATGTGAACGGGTTGACGGTGTACACGGGGCTTCTGTTTAGGGCTACGCTTCCTCCTCACAGTCACCCAGTCAGCCTGCCTTCCCGACTGCACGGGGTCTGCCAGGGGGGAACTAACGGCGGCTAAGCTACCTTGGTCCGCACCGACTACAGGGGCCTGGCTAGCTGTAGAATTTTCCACGGTGCGGAGCCGAGCCTCCAATTCGCCCAGCCTGGCCTCCAAAGCTACGAATAAGCTGCACTTATTACATGTACCGTTACTGCTAAAAGAGGCCGAGGAATAACTAAACATTTCACACCCAGAGCAGAAAAGTACGGGAGAGACAGGAGAAGCCGCCATGCTAAAACGGCTAAGAGCTAGTAGCTACGCTAAGCCTTGAGGCTGTAATTGCTGCCAAAGGTGGATCAGCAAAGTATTGAGCAAAGGGTGTGAGTACTTATGTACATGTGATTTCTTAGTGTTTTATTTTGAATAAATTCCCCCCCCCCCCCCCAAAAAAAACAAAACTTTTAATGTTGTCATTATGGGGTGTTGTGAGTAAAATTTTGAGGGGGAAAATGAATTTACTCCATTTTGGAATAAGGCTGTAACATAACATGATTGATGTTTTGTAGGTGGAAGTAGGCAGACCTAGTAATGTTATTGATGTGTGATTGAAAGGATAGTGTGCTGTCAAGGATGATACCCAGATTCTTAACCTGGGGGGAAGGTGAAACCTTGAAATTATCAATAGTTGAGAGAAAAGGTGTCGGTTTTGGATAAGGTGGATTTTGTGCCAATGAAGGTAACCTCAGTGTTAGTACTGTTTAATTTAAGAAAGTATAGGGTGAACCAGGTTTTTATTTCAGAGATGCAATCAGTGAGGGAGATGGGCGGAAGAGTGGGGGGTTTAGTGGTAAGGTAGAGCTGGGTGTCATCAGCATAACAGTGGAAATGAATGTTAAATTTTTTAGAAGATATTGCCAAGGGAAAGGAGGTAGATAATGACGAGGAGGGGCCCCAGGACAGAGCCTTGGGTCACACCTGAATTGATAGAGGAGGGGATGGATTTAAAGGACTTGAGTTGGGTGAACTGAGCTTGGCCAGAGAGGTAAGATGCACACCAAATTAATGGAGTGTGAGTTATGCCAATGAAAGACAGCCAATTGAGACAAGTAGAGAGACAGATGGTATCAAAAGCTGCACTCAGGTTGAGGAGGATGAGGATGTGAGGAGTCCAGAACCAGCTGCCATGCGCAGATCATTTGTGATTTTATTGAGTACTGTGCTATGGCATGGACGGAAACCAAACTGGAACTGGTCATACAGGTTATTGTGGGATAGGTGAGAGTGGAGTTGGTAGGCAACTGTTTGAGGATTTTGAAGATGAAGGGTAGATTGGACATAGGACAGTAGTTTTTGAAGTCGGAAGGGTTAGCTCCAGGTTTTTTTCAAAACTGGGATAATAGCAGCAGTTTTGAAGGATGTAGGGACAGTTCCAGTGGTGAGAGGGATGAATAATGGCAGAAATAAGGGGGACCAGAGAGGGGAGACATGTTTTTAACAAATTTTGTAGGATATTTTAAATACTACTAGAATCATTTGCATGTGTAAAAGTGTGCCCCGTATTACTGCTTATATTAGAGTAGAGAACCCATTTTGACTGAATCCAAATGAGTCACCTTATCATTGTGATTGTTGTCATGCAGCAAAATGAAAATGTGACATGAAAATATGAATCATATGAGGCTGCATGAAGCACAATCTTTTGTACTACATCACCGAAGAACCCGGATGTTCATTCAGCAGCTCTCTTCTGCATAGACCGACATTTCAGTTACATCGATGACTATAATTCTTCTGCTCATATTCCATTTTGCTACACCTGCGGAAACATGACACATCCTTGGAGTTCACTTCATCCACCATGCATGACAGAGGATGTTGTATGTTACAGAGAGGGCAAATCCCTCTGAGACAACAATGATTTACAGCTCCATGTAAAGACATTTAAGATCCTTTTTTGTTTGTTTGTTTTTTGTTTGTTTGCTTGTTTTTGCACTTCAGAATTAAACCCTTTGGCTGTTTTCCCCTCAAAAATAATGTGCAAGAATCAATTAGGAGAGACCACTGGGGCGTACACAAAGGTACTGGTGGGAGGCAGAGAACTATGATGTTTTGAGGTCTGCCTGCAAACTATTTTTGTGTGGGCTAGAGTAATATGATGAAAATTTCCAGTTTGCCAGAGGACAAGGAGAAGCTACAGAATGAAAGCACTCGTAACAAAAGTGCTGCAAGACTAAGGACAGAATCTAACTAGATAACTCAGAGATCTTAGTTCTCTGTTGGGTTATTTGACCTTCATCAGTCTTCAAAATCCAGATAACATTAACAACAGGATGTTCCTCTGAGTGTAAAATGTGTTTATAATAAGACAACATACTAATACTGATTGTGAGCATGTTTATAGCAGGGTAGGCACTGTATTCATTTAAGTAAGTCCTATGATGTTTTCTTGTGGTGTACAGTTTGAATACAGATAGTAAATCACATCTATTGGGGGCTGTATCTGCTTGCTTGGCTCAAAAATGATGCAGGGGAATAGTAGGGAACCTCAGTTCCTCACCACATCCACCACACCATAAAACAGCCTTAAACCTTGGATGGCAAACACCCTTGCAGACAACTGGTCCATTTACTGGCATCCCCTTGTTCTTCTCCAGCTGCTGGGGCACCTGGATACCCACAGAAAGGCGTCACATGGCCAAAATGTCATAGCTGATCTCGCAAGTGATGCTCCTCATGTGAGTCACTGTAACTAACCGCTCATTTGACATAGTCATTCCAGCAGCACCCAAGCATCCCCCAAAGACATCTTGTACCAAAGACAGCCAGTCATCACCTTAGCTAGCAAAGAATGTAACTACAACATCACACTCCATTAATCAAGGTGCTTGTGTGTGATCACAGCAGTGGCAATGCAAAATAACTAAATAATACAGTAAGTAGTAACACAGTAAGTGTAAGTGCCCTCAAGCACGTTTGAACACCATCATTCATTATGACTTTTCTCTTAAGGTGCTGCATATGTTGTATTAATTTTGACATCATGCCCACTTATAGGCATACCTTTAGCAAGCTTTAAGAAGCATTAAAAATCCCACAAAAACCTACATGAAACTGTCCACCTAACAGAATAAGTAGACAATTGTTTATCATTATTTAATTTCATTTATTATACAGGAAAAAGGTTAAAAGCACAATTGCACATTACCCCAGGCCTGACTCAGTTAAAACTGTTTTACAGCAGGTTCCTGTTTTACACATAAACCTACACACAAACAGTCATTTCATTCAATCATGTGGACAATAAACCTAACATGTACAGCACACATTCATAAAATCATAAATACATAAATAAAAAGATAAAAAGATCAGACAAGTGAGAAAGGTAGATCAGTGGTTACACGAATAACTATTCAATAAATCATCTCTGTAAGTTTTTTTAAATAGTATCTCTGAGCTGATAGTTCTAGTGCCCAGAGGGATATCATTCCACACCTTAGTATATATGTAGAAGAATGATCTTTGTCCATAAGTGTTTTTATAAGAAGGGACATGGAGCTGTTCCGCTGATGTTGATCTGGTGCTCCTTTGAGAGTTTGTAGTTGGTACTAGAGCCAACAGAGCTGGTGGCAGGTTGAAGTTTTTTAGCTGAAAATAGAATCTAATAGCCATACTACTTATATAGTTGTTGAAGGTCAGAGCATTTGATCTGGTCAGAGCTATACAATGGTGGGTCCAAACTGGAAGTTGACAGTGAATTTTGAAAGCTCTGTTATACAGTCGAGCCACAGGATCAAGAACATCATTTGTGGTGAGAGACCATATAGGCAAACAATAGGAGATAAAGAAGAGGACTATGGCATGGAGGTACGTGTGAGAAACAGAGGTTGTCAAATATGGTCTGATTTTGTTGTAGACATACAGTTTTTGTTGCAGTTTCTTGGTCAGAGAGTTGACATGTTCTTTGTAATTAAGATGAGAATCCAAGAGCACACCAAGATATTTATAGGTTGTTGTTATGTGCAGTTTGTAATCGGAGAAAATGATTATGTTGCACATTTGGAGTTGCTTCCTGGGGGAATGAAAATACATACATTCTGTCTTTTTCATGTTAATACTAAGATGGTGATCCGTTAGTCAATTTTGGAGTGTTTTGAGATCAGATGACAATTTAGCATTTACAAAATTGGGGTTTGAGTCAGAATAAAAGAGTACAGTGTCATCTGCATACAATAAAATGTTAGAATAGTTGCATATAAGTGGAAGATCATTAATATAAAGAAGAAACAGTAATGGACCAAGAGTACTCCCTTGTGGTACACCGATATTGTATTTAAGAAGACGAGATTTTGTTTGACCAATTTTGACTATTTGAGACCTGCCACTCAAATAGGATGTAATCATGTCAAGCACACTTTGGGACAGCTTAAAGGACTGAAGTTTACTTAGTAAAATGAGATGATTTACTGTATCAAATGCTTTACGGAAATCTATAAAAACTGCACCTGTAATCTGTCCTTTGTTTAAAGCAGAGCGTATATGTTCAGTGAACAGTAGAAGAGCAGACATAGTGGAACGTTTTGACCGAAAACCATACTGAGAGTCACTGAGCAGGTGGTTGTTCTCCAGGAAGTTGATAAGTTGATTATACAGAGTTTTTTCTAGTAATTTTGATATTGTTGAAAGTATAGCTATTGGTCTGTAATTTGAAATGCATGTAGGGCTGTCTGAATTAAATATGGGAATGATCAGGGCAGTTTTCCAGGAAGATGGGAACACAGAGAGTCTAATACATAAATTGATCAGATGGTGAAACACAGGTACAAAGCTTTCAGAGTGTGTCTTCAGGAAGTTCGTTGTTAAGCCAGTGACATCCTGTGTGTGAGTTGTTTAAGGATTGAAAAGTGGCAGATATCTCTTGTTGGGAGACTTCTGAAAAGGAGAACAATGGTTGAAGACCTGTCTGCACTGTTGTAATATCAGGAGATGTGAAGACAGAGGATAACTCCTTTACAGAGGATATAAAATAATCATTAAAAGCACTTGCAATCCTTTCATGTTCCATGACAAGGTTACCATCGATATTAATTTGAATTTTATTTGTTATTCTTTTTATTGTTTCCTGTTATGTTGTTAAGTACTTGCCATAGCGTTTTTGGATTTGAGCCAGCTCGAACAATTAAGTTTTGAAAATATGTCATTTTGGATTTGTATAATTCAGCCGTGCATTTATTTCTAATTTGCCTGAATTGATATTTACTCTCTGTCGTTTTGGTTTTTCTATATTGTTTTAAAGATGTAGCTTTTTGTTTAAGAAGTTTAATTATTTGGGAGTTAATCCAAGGTAATTTATTTTGCCGTTGTTTTATCGTTCGGACAGTTGTGTTGTGTGGGCCGCTGAAGAGGAGGTACTGCTGGCCCACCACCACCAGATGGCGCCCTGCTTGGAGTGCGGGCTTCAAGCACGAGAGGGCGCCAGAGAAACTGGGAGTGACAGCTGTCACTCATCCTCAGGACCAGCTGCACTCATTCATCATCATCACCATCACCATAAAGGCCGGACTGCAACTCCACCTCCTCGCCGAGAAATCAGCTACCATTCAGGTACTTTTCTCTGCTGACTCAAAAACGTTGAGTAATAATCTGAACTTCTTTTGCAGCCGTTATCCTGTGGTGTTGCCTTATCTGTGGGATTGGCGTTTGGTGTGATCAGCGACGGCTTCGCTTCACACTCCAATCAGATAAGTGGTTAGACAGGAGCTGCACGAGTGTGTGATTGGAGGTGGAGGTTCTCCCTCCTTTACTGAACACTAACTGTGGGATTACTGAGTGTGCGAACTCACACTCATCAGGACTGTCTCTGTTTTCTGCCAGCAGTACCGGGTCTGACTGCTGAAGACAGCGGCCACCTGGGGCGCAGGGCTTGGCGGCTCTGGTGTTCTTCAGCTCCGTTGGTGGTGGAAGCTGTGTGGGGATCCAGCTCTTCTCTCGCCAGGCGTCTTCTATCGTCGAGCCTGCCCACACGTCACCTGGTGTATGATTGACAGTCCACCATATTGTTATTGTCTGTACGTCGTTGTGTGATTCACAACATTAAATTGTTACTTTTGGCTTATCCATTGTCCGTTCATTAATGCCCCCTGTTGTGGGTCCGTGACACGACACGACACTTTCACAACAGGATTTCTCGGCCAGCGTCATGGATCCCGAGGGGCGTCAACCATCGCTTGAACAGCCAATGGAAGAGCGAGGTGCACAGGCGCCAGCAGGAGGCGTGTTGGGTGAGCTGAGGCACATCTTAACTGCCTTTACCGCTCAGTTGGACTTAGTTACCGAGCAGAGCAGTGTTCTCAATCGTAGGATGGAGGCTCTCACCGCCCAGGTGGAAGCGCATGCTCAGGGCCCTGCTGCAGCACCTCCTCCTGCTGACCGTGTGCCAGAAACAGACATTCCGCTGGTCGTTCAACGAACCCCCCCACCGTCCCCTGAAGCATACATAAGCCCTCCGGAGCCATACGGAGGCTGTGTGGAGACGTGCGTGGACTTCTTGATGCAGTGCTCGCTCGTCTTTTCACAGCGTCCCGTCATGTACGCAGCAGACACCAGCCGGGTGGCTTATGTGATCAATTTGCTTCGTGGAGAGGCACGCGCCTGGGCTACGGCACTTTGGGAGCAGAATTCACGGCTCCTAACGGTTTATACTGAGTTTGTGAGGGAGTTCCGACAGGTGTTCGACCACCCTCATAGAGGCGAGACCGCTTCAAGTGTGCTGCTGTCGATACGGCAGGGGCGTTGGAGCGCAGCGAAGTATGCAGTCGACTTCCGCATGGCGGCAGCGCGAGCCGGCTGGAATGCTGTTGCGCTCCACGCCGCCTTTGTAAACGGACTGTCTCTGGTCCTTAAGGAGCACCTGGTGGCGAAGGACGAGCCGCGGGATTTAGATGGGCTTATCGACCTGGTTATACGGTTAGACAACCGATTAACGGAACACCGACGGCAGCGAGACGAGGGGCGTGGCCACGTACAAGCCGTCCCTCTTCCTCCCGGGTCTTAAAGGAAGCCGACTTCCCCACGCTCCACTGCCAGGGCTCTCCACGTGACAACAGCTCCCCCTGCTGACGTTGCTATGGAAACGAGCAGGGCCAAAAAACGATCAGATCAGAGACAAAGGAGGCTGATCCGTGGAGAGTGTTTTCTCTGCAGCTCTACCGAGCACACACAGAGAGAATGCCCCAAACGGTCAAAACAACAGCACTCGTCCTTAGAGACTGGGCTAAGGGTGGGTCACAACACCCACGTGGGGAAACCCCGACGATCTGCACGAATCCCAGTCACGATCCTGAGTGGGGATCTAACCCTTCACGCCCCAGCACTGGTGGACACGGGGTCGGAGGGGAATCTGCTGGATAGCAGATGGGCAAAGGAGGTTGGGCTCCCTCTAGTGGCCTTACCGTCACCATTGTCGGTGCGGGCACTAGATGGCACCCTTCTTCCACTAATCACACACCAGACACAGCCAGTGACATTGGTGGTGTCTGGGAATCACAGGGAGGAGATTGTGTTTTATGTAACACCTTCTACCTCCCGAGTGATTTTGGGTTTTCCATGGGTGTTAAAACACAATCCCCGGATTGATTGGCCGTCTGGGGTTGTGGTTCAGTGGAGCGAAACCTGCCACCGGGAGTGTTTAGGATCCTCGGTTCCACCCGGTGTGACAGCTAAGGAGGAGGTTTGAGTCCCCCCCAATCTGGCGGCGGTGCCGGCTGAGTACCACGACCTTGCTGACGTCTTCAGCAAGGATCTGGCACTCACGCTGCCCCCGCACCGTCCGTACGATTGTGCCATTGATTTGATACCGGGCGCTGCGTACCCGTCCAGCAGGCTGTACAACCTCTCACGTCCGGAATGCGAATCAATGGAGACCTACATCCGGGACTCGTTAGCTGCCGGATTAATCCGGAACTCCACCTCCCCGATGGGTGCTGGTTTCTTTTTTGTGGGCAAGAAGGACGGCGGACTCCGTCCATGCATTGATTACAGAGGGCTGAACGAGATCACGGTTCGCAACCGATACCCGTTACGTCTGTTGGATTCAGTGTTCACGCCCCTGCATGGAGCCCAAATTTTCACGAAATTGGATCTTAGGAATGCTTATCACCTGGTTTGGATCCGGGAGGGAGACGAGTGGAAGACGGCATTTAACACCCCGTTAGGTCACTTTGAGTACCTGGTCATGCCGTTCAGCCTCACCAATGCGCCCGCGACGTTCCAAGCATAATGACGTCTTGCGGGACTTCCTGCATTGGTTTGTCTTCGTATATCTAGACGATATACTCATCTTTTCTCCGGATCCTGAGACCCATGTCAAGCATGTACGTCAGGTCCTACAGCGGTTGTTGGAGAACCGGCTGTTTGTGAAGGGCGAGAAGTGTGAGTTCCACCGCACTTCTTTGTCCTTCTTGGGGTTCATAATCTCCTCCAACTCCATCGCCCCTGATCCGGCCAAGGTTGCGGCGGTGAGAGATTGGCCCCAACCAACGAACCGTAGGAAACTACAACAGTTCCTCGGTTTTGCAAATTTCTACCGGAGGTTCATCAAGGGCTACAGTCAGGTAGTTAGCCCCCTGACAGCCCTGACCTCCACAAAAGTCCCCTTCACCTGGTCGGATCGGTGCGAAGCCGCGTTTAGGGAGTTGAAACGCCGTTTCTCGACTGCACCGGTTCTGGTGCAGCCCGATCCCAAGCGCCAGTTTGTTGTTGAAGTGGATGCCTCTGACTCAGGGATAGGAGCTGTGTTATCCCAGAGCGGGGAGTCCGATAAGGTTCTCCATCCATGTGCCTACTTTTCCCGCAGGTTGACCCCAGCTGAACGGAACTATGACGTCGGCAATCGGGAACTTCTTGCGGTGAAGGAGGCTCTTGAGGAGTGGAGACACCTGTTGGAGGGAGCATCGGCACCATTTACGGTTTTCACGGACCATCGAAACCTGGAGTACATCCGGACCGCGAAGCGTCTGAACCCCAGGCAAGCCCGCTGGTCGTTGTTCTTCGGGTGTTTTGACTTCCGGATCACCTACCGCCCCGGGACTAAGAACCAACGATCTGACGCCCTGTCCCGGGTGCATGAAGAGGAGGTCAAGACCGAGCTGTCAGACCCCCCTGAAACCATCATCCCAGAGTCCACTGTCGTGGCCACCCTTACCTGGGACGTGGAGAAGACCGTCCGGGAGGCCCTGACACGGAGCCCGGACCCGGGGACAGGTCCGAAGGACAGACTGTACATCCCACCAGAGGCCAGGGCTGCGGTCCTTGACTTCTGTCACGGTTCCAAGCTCTCCTGTCACCCAGGGGTGCGAAGGACCGTGGCAGTGGTCCGGCAGCGCTTCTGGTGGGCGTCTATGAAAGCCGACGTCCGGGAGTGTGTCCAGGCCTGCACCACCTGTGCCAGGGGCAAAGCCGACCATCACAAGGCCCAAGGCCTCCTCCAGCCTCTGCCTGTGCCTCGTCGCCCCTGGTCTCATATCGGCCTGGACTTTGTCACGGGCCTCCCGCCGTCCCAGGGCAACACCACCATCTTAACGATAGTGGACTGGTTCTCCAAGGCGGCCCACTTCGTGGCCCTCCCGAACCTCCCGACGGCCCAGGAGACTGCAGACCTCCTGGTCCACCACGTCGTGCGTCTGCATGGGATTCCAGCAGACATTGTCTCAGATCGTGGTCCTCAGTTCTCCTCCCAGGTCTGGAGGAGTTTCTGCAGGGAACTGGGGGCCACCGTCAGTCTCTCGTCTGGGTACCACCCCCAGACGAACGGGCAGGCAGAGCGGACGAACCAGGAACTGGAGCAGGCCCTCCGCTGCGTGACCTCTGCGCACCCGACGGCCTGGAGTGACCATCTGGCCTGGATCGAGTACGCTCATAATAGCCAAGTTTCATCTGCCACCAGCCTCTCCCCGTTTGAGGTGTGGTTGGGGTACCAGCCCCATTGTTTCCGCTAGTGGAGGGAGAGGTCGGGGTGCCCTCGGTCCAGGCCCATCTGAGGAAGTGCCGTCGGGTGTGGCGTACCGCCCGCTCTGCCCTGCTCAGAGCCCGGACGAGGGCTAAGGCCCATGCAGACCGCCGGCGTTCCCCGGCCCCTGCATACCAGCCCGGGCAGGCGGTTTGGTTATCCACAAAGGACATACCTCTGCAAACGGAATCCCAAAAGCTGAAGGACAGATTTATAGGACCCTTCACCATCGTGAAGGTCCTCAGTCCAGCCGCAGTGAAGCTGGCAGCTTCAGCTTCACTGCGGCTTCAATCCGGTATTCCATGTCTCCAGACTCAAACCCTGCCACACCTCTCCCCTCTGTGCCCCCAGACCGGCGCCGCCGCCTGCCCGGATCATCGACGGGGAGCCGGCTTGGACTGTGCGCCGACTCCTGGACGTTCGTCGAAAGGGCCGGGGGTTCCAGTATTTGGTGGACTGGGAAGGATATGGACCCGAAGAACGCTCCTGGGTGAAGAGGAGCTTCATCCTGGACCCGGCCCTCCTGGCTGAATTCTACGCCCGGCACCCGGACAAGCCTGGTCGGGCGCCAGGAGGCGCCCGTTGAGGGGGGGGTCCTGTTGTGTGGGCCGCTGAAGAGGAGGTACTGCTGGCCCACCACCACCAGATGGCGCCCTGCTTGGAGTGCGGGCTTCAAGCACGAGAGGACACCAGAGCCACTGGGAGTGACAGCTGTCACTCATCCTCAGGACCAGCTGCACTCATTCATCATCATCACCATCACCATAAAGGCCGGACTGCAACTCCACCTCCTCGCCGAGAAATCAGCTACCATTCAGGTACTTTTCTCTGCTGACTCAAAAACGTTGAGTAATAATCTGAACTTCTTTTGCAGCCGTTATCCTGTGGTGTTGCCTTATCTGTGGGATTGGCATTTGGTGTGATCAGCGACGGCTTCGCTTCACACTCCAATCAGATAAGTGGTTAGACAGGAGCTGCACGAGTGTGTGATTGGAGGTGGAGGTTCTCCCTCCTTTACTGAACACTGACTGTGGGATTACTGAGTGTGCGAACTCACACTCATCAGGACTGTCTGTTTTCTGCCAGCAGTACCGGGTCTGACTGCTGAAGACAGTGGCCACCTGGGGCGCAGGGCTTGGCGGCTCCGGTGTTCTTCAGCTCCGTTGGTGGTGGAAGCTGTGTGGGGATCCAACTCTTCTCTCGCCAGGCGTCTTCTATCGTCGAGCCTGCCCACACGTCACCTGGTGTATGATTGACAGTCCACCATATTGTTATTGTCTGTACGTCGTTGTGCGATTCACAACATTAAATTGTTACTTTTGGCTTATCCATTGTCCGTTCATTAACGCCCCCTGTTGTGGGTCCGTGACACGACACTTTCACAACAAGTTGTATATTTTGTAATTACAGTTTCGATTTTCTCATGAAAATTAATTAAGATTTGATCAGGGTTTCTAAGTTGCATTTCATTTGACCAATCAATATTGTCAATCTCTTCGTTTAATCGTGGTAAATTAGAGTTTAGTACTTTGGTCACAGTTGGATGACTAGCATGACCTTTTTTATTCTTGGCTTTTTTCCTGATTACATATGTAAGGAAATGATCAGAAATAGCAGTTTCTACTATACCAGAGAGAGCGAATTTGGAGGGTTGAGAAGTAAAGATGAGATGAAGCACAGAGCTGCGTGTTTTTCCAATTCTAGTTGGGTTTTTGATTAACTGAGTAAGTCCAAGTTTGGTTGCAAGAGCTTTTAAAGGTTTAGATGAGCTGTCATTCCAGTCCAGATTTAGGTCACCAAGTACAATCAATTCCTTTGTATTCACTAATTTTAATATATCAGAGAGTTGAGACACATATAGGTTCGGATTTACATTCGGAGGTTTATATACGTTACTATAATTGTAATTGCGTGTTGATTTGTAAAATTAATAACTAGCTGCAGTGACTCTGAAGCAGTTTCAATGTTTGATATGGAGTGCGCATAATTTTGACTTACATAGAGCACTACTCCACCTCCACATTTACCAATACGGTCTTTCCGATATAAACTATAGTTTTCAATGGAGAGAAAAGAATCAGGAATTTCTGGTGTTAGCCAGGATTCACTGATTGCCATTACATGGGCTTTAGTTTGTGCTAGTAACTTGTCCCAGAATCACTCTGAAAGAATTGTGAAAAAGACAAGGGATAATTTTTAATATAAATTAATCTATTTGTTTAATGCCAGTATAGCAGGTGGGAATTCACACCTTGTCCACATGATGCCGATAATCCAATCATGTCTACTACTAATATATTTACATTTGAACAGCTGCAGTACACTGAAAAATATTAAACGTGTGGTTTGATGTCAGATAAAACTCGGCTAATATATTTAACAATAGAACAGTCCCTCTTAAATAATTATGGCTCACAATTACATCTAGTAACTATAGTTTTGTTACATTTATGATAAAATATACGTATGTATGCATCGTGTGTTATTAATTGAATGTACGAGTTGCACATGGCATCGTTTTGTTTAATAAGGCCCTTCACATTTTAACTCTTCAATGGTTCGTACACATGAATCACAGTTTGTATACATGTGCAAACATTTTGTAGTCGTTTATTTTTAGAAATAGCATGCATTAACATTGTCATGTGCATCTTTTAGGTCCAATTTTGTACATGCACAACAGTTATGAGACCCAAGGACACTAAAGAGTTGGACCTTTGTTCTCCTGCAGATATCAGCATCACTAAACAGCCCTGTCCAACCAGCAACCTCATGACTAAGCTCTGCACAGGTATCTCTCAATCTCAAAGGTTGAGGACCGAGAAACACGAACATTACTGCTGAAATGTTGCTACAGCTTTTACACGTTTGCCTCTCAGACACTTCTGATGGCCAAATCCAAAATGTCATTAAAAGCCTGGATCTTAGTATTGATCCAGGACAATCATAAACCAAGATGCTCCTATTTCTCACTCAGCTTCTTAAGTACTGCTGTCAGGGTATCCATTGATTCATCAAAAATCAATCTGACAAAGTGACCATCGGGTTCTTGGTCACCTCCCTGATTAAGGCCCTTCTTCCCCGATCACTCAGGTTAGATGTGTAGCAGCTTTAGGAAGAGTCCTGATGGATCCGAGCTTCTTCCATTTAAGGATGATGATGCCCACTGTGCTTATTGGGACCTTCAAAGCAGTAAAAGTGTTTTATACTTTCCCCAAATTTGTGCATTGATGCAATCCTGTCTCAGAGGTCAGCAAAAATTAGCAAAAATCCAAATAAATAAATAAATAATAATAATAATAATAAAAATAACTTCACATTGTCACATTGAAAAAATGAATTTCATCCATTTTGGAGTAAGGCTGTAACAACATAAGGTGGGAAAAGTGAAGCGCTGTGGATACTTTCTGGATGCACAGTACGTGCAGCCAAGATTGGCCTCATTAGCCATATCAAAAAGTTGTAACAGCAGCTGACAACAGAACACACGCATCCAGACCTTAACTGATCACCTGCACCTGAGCTCAATTTTTAGCTATATGGCAAAAGCTACGAATACTTATGATGTGATTTATTTTTTTTTTATTTTTAATAAATCTGCAAAAATCTCAAAAACGTTTTTACGTTGTCATAGGGTTTTGTGTGCAGAATTTTGAGGAAAAAGGCTATAACATATCAAAATGTGGAAAAAATGAAGTGCTGTGAATACTTTCCAGATGCACCGTATGCTACTGGTGTCCTCTGACCTTACAAAATCCCAGTCCATGCAAGCACTGAACAGCAGAGGAGCCAGACTATATCCCTGATGAACCTCAGAATTCACTTTGTGGTGGTGGTATAGGTGGAGAGAAGACTGCTCCTGCTGCATGCAGCATTTGGGGGTACTGCAATTGTTCCTCCAGCCTACTTTGGAGTTGGTGGCAGAGGTGTCAAATCCAGCTTCAGAAAGTAAAAGTCCAGCCACATATTTGTTCCATCTTCCCAATAAACCAGCTGATTGTAATTAGTTCAGCTCTTCAGGCAGGTGGATGAGCTAATTATTGAAATCACCTGTTTTAGGTGCACAGGTAGAAGTAACACACGTGAGGGTTTTTACTTTCTGAAGCCGGATTTGACATCTCTGGTTGGTGGTGATGGGATTGGCATTCATTTCACCCTTGAACACTTCCCCAAAGCTTGGCACTTGGCACCGGAAAATAAAAACTCTTTGGTACTCCGTGGGCGCAACTTAGCTGCTGTTTTCCACTAGAGAGTGACACATGATATGGACAGAAACCATTTAGAGCCTTATCTGTAAACCACAGGAAACTACCAAGAGTCTTGCCTCCAGAGGGTGGTGAGTGACTGGTGAGATTAGACCTGTTCAAAAAATAACTTTTTCATTAAACTTATTCAAACTGATATTATTCCCATTCTCCAAGGTCTAAATTAACTAAATATACCAGTTACTTTGATCTTGGACCTCGGCTATGCCTGCCTCAAGAGCCATGTAGTTTTATTGTTGACGTTTTTCAAAAACACTGCAAAATTCGGGATATTATGTCCTTGTTTTCATTGTAGCTTCCCAGAGATTGATGCTATAGCATTGAAAGTGGTACCAAACAATAGCTAATAAAATTTTCTTGCATAGGGTATAAAACACATAAACACCTGTGTAAATTTTAACAAATTTTAATGCACAAGCATACATATTTTTGATGCTTGGAAAGGATGACATCATATGATACATAACCTTATCTCAAAAATGTTACTCTTAATGCACATATACTACAATTATCACATATTACATTGAGGAATAGGTTTAAACCAATTAAGTTTTATCTCTTCATTTCAGATTGTTTGTGAACTGCTGACATCATGACATCTGGAAGGCAACTACGCAGCGGGAAAGTGGTCAGCGATACAAGTGAACGGGATGAACCAACTGAGAAGAGAAGAAAGGTGGCAACTCCTGCCACAACGTCGTCCAGTGATGTGTATCTCATTGGGCAACCCAGCTCCAGCAGTAAGTAGTGTGCAGTAATCTGGTGGACTTTCCTTGAAGTCATTCATGTAACTTTGGCTCAAGTTATAGCGAGTGTTTATCCTGTTTCGTCTTGTAGTGGAGGCTGATATAACAAAGTCATCAAGATCTGCGCCTCCTGCCTTCAACACTGCAGACACCATGGCTGTAGTCTGGTTGTCAGAGAGTGACAACCAATCTGCAGTGCTACAAATCTCTTCACCGGTCATAACTGACCGTGGAAAGTGTAAGGTTATTGTACTTGGTTTTGATGAACAGTTTGGTGTTGGCTCAGTGTATTCTGAACCATTACTAGTACCACTGCCTTCACTGTTCTGAGTCTTTATCAGTTGAAATTTCCCCAACTTCTGCTGCTGCAGCAGCAGTCACTGATAACAGTCTCTTCTCTTTCTTCTTGGAAACTTTTCTCTCTAGACTTCTTCTCAAACACCTTGTCATGACCTGACATGTATGCCAGTCGAGTGGTCTGTTGGTCCAAGTAGAAATTGACGTCCTCTTCCTTGGCCTCCTTTGTGAGCAGCCTGTTGCTTCTTATATCCTCCACAGCATCTTTTGATCTAATATCAAATAGCTTGTCTAAGTCCTTCAGAAAGTCAGTTTGTTTCTCTTCCTCTGGTTTGTTGTCTCTTCCCTTGTTTTTGACAATTTTCCTGTACTTTTCATGGAGGATCATGAAGTGATTGACTGCATTTGGTCTAGTCAGTGTTTTAATCCTTGCCATACTCCAGAATGGCAAAATGACATCCAGTGTATCATGGGCTAGAGACCTATTGTCACTGTTGGGATTCTCATTTCTCAAATGCAGGAAATACTGGAACACCTGGCAATTAGAAGGAAGTTGACAGCCACTACTGCTGGAGCTGGGTTGCCCAATGAGATACACATTACTGGACGACGTTGTGGCAGGAGTTGCCACCTTTCTTCTCTTCTCAGTTGGTTCATCCCGTTCACTTGTATCGCTGACCACTTTCCCGCTGCGTAGTTGTCTTCCAGATGCCATGTCAGCAGTTCACAAACAATCTGAAATGAAGAGATAAAACTTAATTGGTTTAAACCTATTCCTCAATGTAATATGTGATAATTGTAGTATATGTGCATTAAGAGTAACATTTTTGAGATAAAGTTATGTATCATATGATGTCATCCTTTCCAAGCATCAAAAATATGTGTTTGTGCATTAAAATGAGTTAAAATTTACACAGGTGTTTATGTTTTATACCCTATGCAAGAAAATTTTATTAGCTATCGTTTGGTACCACTTGTAATGCTATAGCATCAATCTCTGGGAAGCTACAATGAAAACAAGGACATATAATATCCCAAATTTTGCAGTGTTTTTGAAAAACGTCAACAATACTTGTAAAACTACATGGCTCTTGAGGCAGGCATAGCCGAGGTCCAAGATCAAAGTAACTGGTATATTTAGTTAATTTAGACAGTGATGCCGGTAACGCTCTAATCTGACCACTTCTTTTAGTAACGAGTAATCTAACGCGTTAATCTTTCCAAATCAGTAATCAGATTAAAGTTACTTCTCCATGTCACTGTGCGTTACTATTATTTTTCATTGTGGGTCGATAGCAGCATTAAACTTGGTCCGTGGGCAGGAGGTCGGGGTTCGACTGAACGTCCCACTTTAAGCGAGCTGTGATCTTTTAATCCGCGGTTTTTTTGCAGCTGCTCGACTCGTCCTCACCTCTTAAAGCGCGGTGATCAGCACACCTGCGCTGAGCTTTACAAAGAGATTTTTATACTTTTTCCCTCCTTTATTTAGAATTCTGATCTGAGCTGCTCTGTATCGTCTAGTTAAAAACAGCTGATCCTCCGCGACGCGTCAACAACTAACACTATTTTCCACTCAAATGCACCTAAACTCTCTTTCTGAGGACCACATGATGTGAAAACGCAATAAAACTTTCTTACCTGTAAATCTGATCCTGTTTTCTGCATAAATAAATGTTATCCATTCTTTGTGCTCAAACGCCAAAGCAGGGGCGAATCCAGATGGAATGGGGGCGTGGGGCAAGGATGTGCCCCCCTCACAACACCCCTAGATTAAAGGTCCAGTTTTGAAGCCGTTTTTTTTTACTACAACTACTAATATTGCTTGAAATAATAATAATTTCGACAAGTAAAATGTTTAGAGAGAATTTAAATGTTAGAATTTAATAGTTACCTTTATAAACAATGTAGGCTCGAAATTGCAAGTTTTACTGTTACAGTGCTGTCAACAGTTAAATATGAGGTCAAGAAAGACGTCTTTATTTTACTTTTTATAAAACAAGTATTTATTTTCATTGAAGTCAAGAAAGGGTGACTATAAAGTGAGTTTTGGCAAAACAGGTATCATTGTCATGTTGAGGTGGCAGCGGGTTGTTGTCGGCAGCTGGGAAAAGTAACTAAAAAAATAACTAGTAATCTAACTTAGTTACTTTTACAATTGAGTAATCAGTAAAGTAACTAAGTTACTTTTTCAAAGTAACTGTGGCAACACTGAATTTAGACCTTGGAGAATGGGAATAATATCAGTTTGAATAGGTTTAATGAAAAAGCTATTTTTTGAACAGGTCCATGGTGAGGTACTTGAGGGAATGTCCTCTCCACAGTGGCAGCCAGGTCCAAACCTGAGGCAGATCATGTGAGTGGGCATCTGGAGCATCCTTTCTCAGACATGACAGGCTCCAATAGGAGCACAATGCTCAGTACTACTACTCATAAATCCAGAACCTTCCAACTGTTGAACATTATATACTTGTTTTGTCATTTCCATTCTTGTGTAAGCACAAAACAGCATGCTCCATTTATGTTAGCAGTAAAAATTTACCATCAGAAATCCCTGTCATGAGTCACAAATCTAACATTGGTAAAATGTCACTTTGAGATTTAACGTTTTACAAACCTGAATTCAAAAATCCTTAAGGTGAAAGGTACACCGCATTTTACTGAACAGAAGCATACTGCTTTTATATGATGATTTTATCTAGTTTCTGGACAATAAACCAGCCACAGCGTTAACGTACAAGATATGCTTGTTTAATTCTTTTAGTACAGAAATATGCTTTTTTTTAACATTTAGTAATTCAAGTTGGTAGCATCATCTTGATTTTGAAGTGGCATTAAAAGAAATCTGCACAAACTTTAGCACTGGAACTGTCCATCAAATTCCCTCATTAGAGCAGTGATTCTGATGCTGATCCCTGGGACCCACAGCACTGCCCATGTCTCCGTGTTCTACCCCAACATACGTCAAGACACAGGCTCATAACGAAGCCCTTCATTAGCCAGAGCAGGGGTCTGCAGCCAATCAAGAGCTGGTCGACACCAGTTCTGGACAGACTGTTTTGTGTGTCTCTCTGGCTTAAAATGAAACTGTGCTGTGGGTCAGCATCAGGACTGTGAAGCCCCTGCATTAGGTAAACAAGCACACTACTGCCGTACAGGAGCCAACCTACACAAAAAAGTAGCATTCATTTAACGGTGGCACACTGGTCAACTCAATATTCACTGGGGGTGGGGGGGAGAGACCTTAAATCGGGATTATGTTACAAATTATAGGAAAGGTTCCTTTTACAGATAGTATAATGGCCTAATGTCACAACATAGAATGGGTAAGACAAGTGCCGTTACTTTAAAATATTGGGGGGGGGGGGAACTATCTGATCTGATCTAGGGTGTACAAAAAAACAAAAACCAAATATACTGATAAGCCAAAGTTCCCCCCGCCAACATTCATTTAGAAGTAAGGAAATAAGATTAGCAACATCCACAAAAGTCATTCACAAAGAATGAATATGAAAGATAACTGAATTGAAATCTTCTGTTTTCGTCATAGTGAGCATACAGATGAACTGCTTAAGAAGCGATTGTAGAATGTTTGCAGAAACATCACTGTGAGCTCACACCTCACCATTTATGTGAATGTATGCTTTAATGTGATTTTTAAAAAACAAACAAAAAAGAGAATATGAAATGTTTACTTTGTAATACTGGCTAATTTTTTTTTCTTTAGTGAAAATTAACTTAATGCCAGATTTATGAGACCAGCAAATTTATAAAGCAGATCAGGCTTGTTTCTACTCCCCGTGCTAACTAACCACTCCTTTTAAAGCCACAAGGGGTAAGGCTGCCAATGTTTATGAAACCCCTCAGTTAAAAAAAGAAAAAAAAACACCTTGCCCTAACAACACCAGACATACTCCATTGATCCAATCAAAAAGAAACAAAACAAAACAAAACAAAAAAAACCCTGCAGTATAATTACATATATAAAAGTGAATCTACCAACCTTTCAAACACTATGTTAAAAAAAAATAAAAATGAAAAAAATAAATAGACAATCATAAGCACAAATGTAATATTTGGCAGGTATGCACAACATCAGTCTGTAAACAAAACATAATTGCATTGGGAGAGATGTCCCCAAACTTCTCTGTGTCAGACAGGACTGGAGGCGGCAGTGGTTTCGTTCAACTTTATGTACACGTCTCCTCAGACTATGCATGCAGCCGGCTCCTCCCACCTCCAGCTACAAGTTGGCTAATTAAATAAGGGCAGTTGATGGGCACTCTCTGCAGACTGCTGAGGTGAAAACTCCAAGAAGGTTCCTGATTACAACGAGGACTCCACACATGCAATGATAAACGACCATCTTCTAGTTGTAGCGCTACTTTCTACCGGATCCTGGTGAAGAGATTTAGCACTGAAACGGATTCCTGTAAGAGTGGTGGACAAAAGAGCCACATAAAAGTGATAATAATAATAATAATATATACATACATACATACATACATACATACACACACGGTGGGCCAATAAAATGTTACCACTTTTTGATCGTACACAAATTTTTGAAATGAGAACTTATTCGAAAATTTTATTTACAGACTTGCAACAGAGCATCAAATTAACATTGATGCTTTGTCTCTTGTTTCCGCACAATTCAATAATTGATGACATTTTTAATTGTACGACTTAAAAAAGTGGTAACATTTTATTGGCCCACCATATACAACCCCTGGCAAAAATTATGGAATCACCGGCCTCGGAGGATGTTCATTCAGTTGTTTAATTTTGTAGAAAAAAAGCAGATCACAGACATTACACAAAACTAAAGTCATTTCAAATGGCAACTTTCTGGCTTTAAGAAACACTATAAGAAATCAGGAAAAAAAAATTGTGGCAGTCAGTAACGGTTACTTTTTTAGACCAAGCAGAGGGAAAAAAATATGGAATCACTCAATTCTGAGGAAAAAATTATGGAATCATGAAAAACAAAAGAACACGCCAACACATCACTAGTATTTTGTTGCACCACCTCTGGCTTTTATACCAGCTTGCAGTCTCTGAGGCATGGACTTAATGAGTGACAAACAGTACTCTTCATCAATCTGGCTCCAACTTTCTCTGATTGCTGTTGCCAGATCAGCTTTGCAGGTTGCAGCCTTGTCATGGACCATTTTCTTCAACTTCCACCAAAGATTTTCAATTGGATTAAGATCCGGACTATTTGCAGGCCATGACACTGACCCTATGTGTCTTTTTGCAAGGAATATTTTCACAGTTTTTGCTCTATGGCAAGATGCATTATCATCTTGAAAAATGATTTCATCATCCCCAAACATCCTTTCAATTGATGGGATAAGAAAAGTGTCCAAAATATCAACGTAAACTTGTGCATTTATTGATGATGTAATGACAGCCATCTCCCCAGTGCCTTTACCTGACATGCAGCCCCATATCATCAATGACTATGGAAATTTACATGTTCTCTTCAGGCAGTCATCTTTATAAATCTCATTGGAACGGCACCAAACAAAACTTCCAGCATCATCACCTTGCCCAATGCAGATTTGAGATTCATCACAGAATATGACTTTCATCCAGTCATCCACAGTCCACGATTGCTTTTCCTTAGCCCATTGTAACCTTGTTTTTTTCTGTTTAGGTGTTAATGATGGCTTTCGTTTAGCTTTTCTGTATGTAAATCCCATTTCCTTTAGGTGGTTTCTTACAGTTCGGTCACAGACGTTGACTCCAGTTTCCTCCCATTCGTTCCTCATTTGTTTTGCTGTGCATGTTCGATTTTTGAGACATACTGCTTTAGGTTTTCTGTCTTGATGCTTTGATGTCTTCCTTGGTCTACCAGTATGTTTGCCTTTAACAACCTTCCCATGTTGTTTGTATTTTGTCCAGAGTTTAGACACAGCTGACTGTGAACAACCAACATCTTTTGCAACATTGCATGATGATTTACCCTCTTTTAAGAGTTTAATAATCCTCTCCTTTGTTTCAACTGACATCTCTTGTGTTGGAGCCATGATTCATGTCAGTCCACTTGGTGCAACAGCTCTCCAAGGTGTGATCACTCCTTTATAGATGCAGACTAATGAGCAGATCTGATTTGATGCAGATGTTAGTTTTGGGGATGAAAATTTACAGGGTGATTCCATAATTTTTTCCTCAGAATTGAGTGAGTCCATATTTTTTTTCCCTCTGCTTGGTCTAAAAAAGTAACCGTTACTGACTGCCACAATTATTTTTCCTGATTTCTTATAGTGTTTCTTAAAGCCAGAAAGTTGCCATTTGAAATTACTTTAGTTTTGTGTCATGTCTGTGATCTGCTTTTTTCTACAAAATTAAACAACTGAATGAACATCCTCCGAGGCTGGTGATTCCATAATTATTGCCAACAGCCAAAGTATTAAAAATCAAAGTAAAATCATAAACTGTGGGACAGTTCGAAGACTCAATCTGTAGAACTCTTATGCTGTGTTTACACATAGGCAAGAAGTGTTACGAATGTCATATTTGTGTCAGTCTTGGCACATTCCTGAAATTCTTAGCGTGACAACGCATCTGAATAGGTTTCTTAATAGTGCGTGTTGGTGTGTGATATTCGTGATTTTCATGGAGCATGTTTTTGGCTGTCAAAAAAAAAAAATCTTCCACGAATGTCACACACCACCCTCATTTCGCCTCATGTCATGGAGGTCGCAACTGAGCGTGTTGATCCATCTTGATTAGTGATGATCCTTAATAGAGTGTGACAGCGTTCTTCTCTGACGTGTGCACAATTAAACCCTGCTGCACCACATCCAGTTTCATTGCTGCAGTATGGTGAAGAAGGTCAGTGACGCCAAGTTGGCTAAAAGTTTCGTTCCAGTGCTCCTCAGTGCGCTCCTGCAGGTGTTTCACCTGCTGCACGTGCCTGATGTGTGGGAAAATGACCGAGATGAGAGCTACATGGAGCCACATATCTGGCTCTCTCGCCATCTCCTCCTCCTCCTCTCTGTGCCACTCCATGGCACAGAGCCCAACTAAGCATGCAGTCACAAAGTTCTTCTGCTGTGGATTTTGAGGAGCAAACTGGAGCGATCTGAATTGTTCAGCAACTGACGGTTGGATGAATATGGGTGTGTGTGTGTGTCACATTCACAACGTGACAACGCCGAACAACCCGGAATATTATTCTTGACTGTGCGTAATGGTTCCTGATAATTCTCCAGCAACATGTGCCATTAATCGTAATGCGTGGTAACAGGTTGCAACAGTTCCTAAGGACACCTGACGCCTCTGCCCCGAATCATCACATTCGTGATCAGTGGCCAAGAATGTGTACTTCGTGGCATTCCTGACTTGCCACTGTTATGTGTAAATGCAGCTTAAAGAATAATTACCTTAGTGGATCTCATCTTGCTGAAGACATTCCAGAACCGAAGTGTTTCATCTCCAGCTCCTGTCACGATAGCCTCTCCATCAGGGGACATAGCCTGGGCACAAAGTTTTATTATCTTGCAGTCGACAGTCACTTTGTCTAAGCAGGTGGTTTTCATAGAACAATGATGAAAGTGAGCTAAGAGGAAAAAATAAAACCCAAAGCAAAACACTGACTAGTAGTGATGCATGGGTCAATTCATAACCCAGTGATAAAATATTGCAGGAGCAGGCGGGGCGGGTCAAAAAGTGACAATGCAGAGTTCACAAAAAGTAATGAATAACACTGGTCAACAACACCAAAACATTTCTTGCATGGACTTTGAGAACTGATTGAGGGTAATTTTTGGGGTGCTAAATCTGAATCTGAGCTCAGATTTCCTCTATCACATCACATTTTTATGCAATCTGCATAATCCGCATTGATGGATTACACAAAAATTGCTCATTCATTCACAAGGAGTTTAGCACAGCTAATCATGCACATACGTAAGCAGCTTCAAAGCATAGTTTTTAAACCAGCTTCAGGAAATGAGAACAAGAGCCATAATATCGTTTATGGCGCCAAAGAGGTGTGCGAGACTGCAGCTTTTGCTTCAATGCTTGATATGATAAACATGTTTTCATATCTCAAAAATGTGATGTGGCTAACAAAAACTAACACTAGATTCAGATTCAGTGCCCCCAAATTACCCAAAATGCATTGAAAAAGTCCATGCAAGAAAAATTGTTGACCAGTGTAATCTTGATATATTACACACTCCAGAAAGTGCGCTCTGCTCAGCGTGGTGCGTACATGTCAGTAGGCTGTAGTTGATGCTCCATACTACGTTTGCATTCTGTCTGCAGAACAGCACTGCACACCTGCCCAATGTACAGACAAAATAATTGCGGAAAAAATAGCTGTGGCACACAACACAACACAAGCTCAAACTGGTAGTCAAACAGCGGCTTCTTTATATCACAGACAATCGAGCAACTTTTTTTTCTGTTTATAATCCCAGCCGCACTCTCTCGCGTGCACACACACGTTCAAAATAACAGCAATGTGTTTAAAAAAGTGAATTCAGCTCAAAATCCTTAAAACAGCTTTGATTCTATTCTATTCCACATTCTATTCCAAATCAAAACAAGAAAAATTTACCATATTTGTTATTAATTTACATAAAGTGAAGAAAAAGAAATATTAGGCTGTTCCAAAAAAAAAAACAAAAAACAAAAACAAAAACAAAAAAAACAGCAGTGCCTAAATTTTTTCTTTAGGGATCATGGATCAGCCTCCTGTGGGTTCACCACCTGCAGAGGGGGCCATGGGGGTCGGGTGCAGAGAGGATTGGGTGGCGGTCGAGGGCGGGTGGCACGGCGGCCCGGTCCATGCTCACAGCCCCTGGCTGTTGGGACATGGAATGTCACCTCGCTGGGGGGCAAGGAGCCTGAGCTTGTGCAGGAGGGTGAGAGATACCGACTAGAGATAGTCGGGCTCACCTCCATGCACAGAATGGGCTCTGGTACCCAACTCCTGGAGAGGGGCTAGACACTTCATTTTTCTGGCGTGGCCCACGGGGAGAGGCGGAGAGCTGGGGTTGCATTGCTTATTGCTCCCCAGCTCAGTCGCCATGTGTTGGAGTTCACTCCGGTGAACGAGAGGGTCACGTCCCTACGCCTTCGGGTCGGGGACAGGTCTCTCACTGTTGTCTCGGCCTACGGGCCGAGCGGCAGTGTAGAGTACCCGACCTTCCTGGAGTCCCTGGGAGGGGTACTAGATAGCGCTCCGACTGGGGACTCCATTGTTCTCCTGGGGGATTTCAACGCCCACGTGGGCGGCGACAGTGAGACCTGGAGGGGGGTGATCGGGAAGCACGGCCTCCCCGATCTGAACCCAAGTGGTGTTCAGTTGTTGGACTTCTGTGCTAGTCACAGTTTGTCCATCACGAACACCATGTTCGAGCACAAGGGTGTCCATAAGTGTAAGTGGCACCAGGACACCCTGAGCCGGAGGTCGATGATCGACTCTGTAGTCGTATCATCTGACCTTCGGCCAAGTGTCTCGGACACTCGGGTAAAGAGAGGGGCAGAGCTGTCGACCGATCACCACCTGGTGGTGAGTTGGATCCGCTGGGAGGGGGGAAGCCGGTCAGACCTGGCAGGCACAAACGTATCGTGAGGGTCTGCTGGGAACGACTGGCGGAACCCTCTGTCAGGGAGGTCTTCAACTCCCACCTCCGGGAGAGCTTCTCCCAGATCCCGGGGGAGGTTGGAGACATGGAGTCCGAGTGGACCATGTTCTCCACCTCCATTGTTGATGCGGCCGCTCGTAGCTGTGGTTGCAAGGTCTCTGGTGCCTGTTGCGGTGGCAATCCCCGAACCCGGTGGTGGACACCGGACGTAAGGGATGCCGTCAAGCTGAAGAAGGAGTCCTACTTATCTTTGTTGGTAGGTGGGACCCCAGAGGCAGCTCACAGGTACCGGCAGACCAAGCGTTCCCCAGAGGCAAAAACTCGGGTCTGGGAGGAGTTCGGGGAGGCTATGGAGGAGGACTATCGGTCGGCCTCGAAGAGATTCTGGCAAACCGTCCGACGCCTCAGGAGGTGGAAGCAGCTCTCCACCGGCACTGTTTACGGTGCGGGTGGGGAGCTGTTGACCTTGACTGGGGATGTTGTTGGGCGGTGGAAGGAGTACTTCGAGGATCTCCTCAATCCCATCGTCACGTCTTCCGAAGTGGAAGCAGAGACTGGGGACCCAGAGGCGGACTCATCCATTACCCAGGCAGAAGTCACCGAGGTGGTTAGAAAGCTCCTCGGTGGCAAGGCTCCTGGGGTGGATGAAATCCGTCCTGAGTATCTTAAGTCTCTGGATGTTGTGGGACTGTCGTGGCTGACACACCTCTGCAACATCGCGTGGCGATTGGGGACAGTGCCTCTGGATTAGCAGACCGGGGTGGTGGTCCCTCTGTTTAAGAAGGGGGACCGGAGGGTGTGTTCCAACTATAGGGGGATCACACTCCTCAGCCTCCCCAGTAAGGTCTATTCCAGAGTACTGGAGAGGAGAATTCGACTGATGGTCGAACCTCGGATTCAGGAGGAGCAGTGTGGTTTTCGTCCTGGTTGCAGCACACTGGACCAGCTCTACACGCTCCATCGGGTGCTCGAGGGTTCATGGGAGTTCGCCCAACCAGTCCACATGTGTTTTGTGGATCTGGAGAAGGCGTTCGACCGTGTCCCTCGGGGCACCCTGTGGGGAGTGTTCCGGGAGTACGGGGTCCGGGGTCCTTTGCTAAGGGCTATCCGGTCCCTGTACGACCGCAGCAGGAGCTTGGTTCGCATTGCCGGTAGTAAGTCAAACCTGTTTCCAGTGCACGTTGGCCTCCGCCAGGGCTGCCCTTTGTCACCGGTTCTGTTCATTATTTTTATGGACAGAATTTCTAGGCGCAGCCAGGGTGTAGAGGGGGTCTGGTTTGGGAACCACAGAATCTCGTCTCTGCTGTTTGCGGACGATGTGGTTCTGTTGGCTTTGTCAAATCAGGACCTTCAGCGTGCACTGGGGCGGTTTGCAGCCAAGTGTGAGGCGTCCGGGATGAAAATCAGCACCTCCAAATCCAAGGCCATGGTTCTCGACCGGAAAAAGGTGATTTGCCCTCTTCAGGTCGGTGGAGTGTCCTTGCCTCAAGTGGAGGAGTTTAAGTATCTCGGGGTCTTGTTCACGAGTGAGGGACAGATGGAGCGTGAGATCGATAGACGGATCGGTGCAGCGTCTGCAGTGATGCGGTCACTGTATCGGACCGTCGTGGTGAAGAGAGAGCTGAGTACGGGGGCAAAGCTCTCGATTTACCGACTGATCTATGTTCCGATCCTCACCTATGGTTATGAGATTTGGCTCATGACCGAAAGAACGAGATCGCAGGTACAAGCAGGCGAGATGAGTTTCCTCCGCAGGGTGGCTGGGTGCTCCCTTAGAGATAGGGTGAGGAGCTCGGAGTCAAGCCGCTGCTCCTCCACATCGAAAGGAGTCAGTTGAGGTGGCTCGGGCATCTTTTCCGGATGCCCCCTGGACGCCTCGCTGGAGAGGTGTTCCGGGCACGTCCCATTGGGAGGAGGCCCCGGGGAAGACCCAGGACACGCTGGAAGGATTACATCTCTCGGCTGGCTTGGGAACGCCTTGGGGTTCCCCCGGAGGAGCTGGGGGAGGTGTGTGTGGATCGGGAGGTCTGGGCGGCTTTGCTTGAGCTGCTGCCCCCGCGACCTGACTCCGGATAAAGCAGAAGAAAATGGATGGATGGATCATGGATCAGTTTGTGTGTATTAAAAAAAAAAAAAAACAATTTCAAGGATTTGGAGCTTTACTCACTTTTTTAAACACACTGCCATTATTTTGAACACAACTATATGTGTGTATATGTATATATATATTTCTCTTTTCCTCTTCCCCCAATGAATACCCATATGCACTGCAACAAACAGAAAGGTACTAACGTGTACAGATGAGGGGAAAATTATTAGCCCTCTAAGAAATTTTACATTTTTCCCTCAATATTTTCCCAAGTGCTTTTTTAACAGAGCAAGGAAATTTCCACAGCATTTGTAATTATCCTAGTTTTATTTTGGATACTTATAATATTTTACTTTGCACACAGAAATTTTTTTTTTTTTCACAAAAACCTAAAACTATCAGGGTCAAAATTCTTAGTCCCTTTGGAACAGACCTTTTGCAATCATAGCATAAAACACTGTTGTGCAATGATGTGCATTAACTTGGTAATGTTTAAATTTGCAAAATCAAGTTAAAATTAAGGGTTATCTTCCAATGTACACGCAGTATAACATCTTTGGTGCATCATGGGTACAGATAAGTTGAATTCGTATGTCAGATGAGTTTGTATCAGTTTCAGTCAGTGTGTGCAAAATGTCTGGAGTTGCCTTGACAACATCAGACTGTAGGGGAGGGCAGAAGATAAGAGGGGCAGCCGAATGGTTCGCCAAGGGTGCAGAGATTCTTCTGGAGTAAAACAATGGGGTGTTTTGACCTTCGGAGGGTGATAAGCTTGCCATGTTTAGGGTTAAGCAGAGAAACACCATTTACAGCTCTTCTGACCAACCAAATCCAATTTATGAGTATTCCCTGGTCTCCGACATCTTCCTTTGCAAGGTGTACATCTGCTCCAAGATGTTTTCCAACTTACGTCTGAGTTCAAGGGTTAACGCAGTCTGAGAGTGTACCGCCTTGCCCAACTCATTAATCATAATGAACAGGTGAGGGGTAGTGGTTCTAGTAGCAGCCGTCTTGCCAATTCTCCGGTAGGTCAGGGCAGAACATAAACCAATAAGCACCAGCCCTCCCACTATAAAATCAAATATAAATAAGTCTTTGACATTTTCCACAGAGAGTGGTATCAAGCACGCAATGCACCACTTCTCCCAGGTGTCGAGAACATAGGCTGCAGGGTAGGTTCCATTTGGGCACACAGGGTGCCCCAGCCCTGATTTCCTTGTTGAAAAAAATGGTGTCAATAGCATTCTGAGACCAGCTGTGAAGTAGGGACTTTGAAGGTTGGGGCAGAGATAGAGCAGAGAGGAGGAGATGCGACCGCCCTTGTCGGAGTCCCAAGCTTCTCTGATGTGTCTACACATCAGAGAAGCTTGGGACATCATTGAGACACGTCTCAATTAGGGATGGGTATCGAGAACCGGTTCCTTTCGGGTATCGTTAAGAAATGATTCGATCCACCGACATCAATAAGCTTTGTGCTTAATGATTCTGTTATCGGTCCTTCAGAGTGGCCGCTGTTTTGGGGGGTGTTTGTCAGGAAAATGATCATTTCTCTACATTGATTACAGACCCTGCAGCGGGTCCGTAATCAACTTTTCTGCAGCTCGGCTTTGCTTTGAACCTTAAACCAATCGAAGCAGTTGTTCACAGATTGAAGCAATGATTGAAGCAATGCTTCGATCTATTGCTTCGTTTATTCTTTCTTTCTTTCGCTTAATTTTCCACCGCTAAAACCCTAAAGACCATACGTCTGTGGGTATTATTTACCTTTTCTATGTTAAACCGATCTGTTATGGTCTTCTGAAACAGTTGATAGAACGCGTTAGCATATCTATGGCATTTTCAATGTTAAAAGTTAGCATTAAGCAGTTGCAGCTGTCATGTTCAGGTGCATTTGTTTTCAAATTGTAATATTTCTTAAATTTATTTTTGTTTATATATTAATAATCTAATGATTATTATACACAATTTTAGAGAAAGACAAAAACAACCTGAATAGAAACACAACAGAAAATATAAAAGCAACTAACAATGAACATACATAAATAAATAAATACAAACAGAAATAAATAAGTGTTTCCTGTGAACACCTAGTGACTCTTACACCTCCATTTCATCCCTGTCTTATTTCTAGAATTGAAACATTTTCGTGCGGGTGGTGTTGGGGGGGGGGGGGTAATTTGGGGTTTCAGCTTTTTTTTGTTTTTCACCACTTTCATCCCTGAATATGTCAAACATGAGTCATGTTTGTGCGGATTAAAGTTACTAACTGGGACTCCTGTCTTGTTGCGAGAAAGAAACAAGAATCGTCCTCCGTTCTGTTCACACAGCTCCAAATGTTGCGCGGCTCTCTGACGAGTCAAGTCAGAATGATAGAATCCAGTCTGAATTAATAACTTCAAAGTGAAACACCGTTTTGTTTATTTTTATTTATGTACAGAGATCAAGGGTACAATGACCAATTTCATATTTATTTACCGGTACTTTAAGACTCAATGAAATACATAGAAAACCTGTAAAGCCTACTTTTAGTACAAAATTCACGAGGTATCGATAAGGGAATCGATAAGGAATCGGACCGATAAGCAGAATCGATAATGGCATCGGTGTCGATAAAATCTTATCAATACCCATCCCTAGTCTTAATGATGTTCTAGAACAACTGATTCCAGAACAACTGCAAAGCCATAAGTGAATGACTTAGCCAAGTCGAGAATTATAGTCTCAAAGAAGACAATCACTAGAACCCTGTACAGGAATCGATTGTGAAGTTGCATACCAAGAAAAACTCCACTTCTGCAGAATAGACACTTTCAAGCCAGACTGAAGTATGCCAAGGACAACCTGGAGTGTGTCCTTTTGTCAGATGAGATAAAACTAGAGCTCTTTGGCTATAGAGATGTTGCTTATATTTGGAGAAAGAAGGGAAAGGCGCTTAACCCAAAGAACACCATCCCCACAGTGAAAAATGGCGGTGGGAGTATTATTTTGTGGGGACACTTCCATGTGTCTAGAACTGGGAATCTTCTCGAGGTGGAAGAAATCATGAAGAAGGAAAGATATAAGATTTTGAAAGAAAACCTCAAGCAGTCAGCAGCTAAACTGAGTCCAGGTTGTTGCCAAAGAACAATGTGCTGGGATTCCTCAGGAGACATGTCTGAGACTTGTGGAACAGTACAACAAATGACTGCAGGCTGTTATCCGGCAAAAAGGATACATGATTGACTATTAGCATTGAGGGGCTAATAATTTTGTCCCTGGCAGTTTTTGTGAAATAATTTTGATGTTTGTCCTCATCTTTACTATGTGGACATGGACAATTTAATTAATTGAAAGATGCAGTGTTTTGCACAGTAAAACAGAGTGTGCACTCTGTGCTGCCTGATAAATTCTATGTGATTACTGTAACCAACATCTTACAAATTGTGAAATATTAATTATAATACAGTTATAGGTGAGCAGTAATCAGTTTTGGCTAAAAAATAAAAACAAAAGTGTAGCCTGGTTAAAAATATTTTTAAGGTGCCAGATGTCATGTTTATGCATGCCAGAGAGAGAGAATGTTCAGACCCATTGCCCCCGCTTCCCTCTCTCTTTGCGTGTCGGATATGAAAATCACAGCACATTTTTGCAGGTCAAACAGTGTGGACTGGCTCTCAGAATGGGTCGGGTGGGTGCCGGTTTCAAAGAAAACCCTGACCCGCACATCACTGAATAAGTGGGACCAGTGGGCCATTTGCAAAGCTGGAAACCCCAAAGCAACTGAAGGGAGTCTGTGGGGATCCCCCCCAGGAAATTTTGAAATTCTACATGCTCAGTGGTGCATTCTGATACAGACATGATACAAAGACTCTGGGTTTTTTAAACATGTACAAAACTCTACTATGGACCACAAACACCCATATATCAGGTTGAGAAGATGGTGGCCAAGGGGTTAGTGCACTTGGTTTCAGTGCATAAGGTTACTGGTTCAAACCCCACACCGTGCCACATTTCTCCATGTTGCGTCAGGAAGGGCATCCGGTGTAAAATCCTGTGCCAATTCAACACGCCGATCCACCTTGGATTTACTGTGGTGACCCAGAGTGTAACTTACTTACTAAACATACAACATACAAACAAACAACTTACTAAACATCCTGAAAAACACACAGTCCTGACTAGTTTTCCCATGCACTGGCTGAATTTTTTTTGTCAGGTCGTCTATCAGTCAAATGAGCCAAACAAAACTACAAAAATGGGTGCAGCCACAGGAAAGTAAAAACAAAGAATTGATCCCACATAGTTCAAAACTTTTTCTGGATTTTTTGTAACATTTTCAGGGCAATAAATTCATATATGAAGCATTGGCTTCAATTTTTCAAAAAAATTTATCAGGCCAGACAAAAAGCAAAATAAAACAAAAACTGTAAAACTTTCATTACTGACAGAATCAAGTGTGTCCACACAGAAATATTTCTGTCCTAACAAAGCTATACTTTATGCACCAAATAATCAGCAAACACCACAATTAAACTATTGTGTATTTGACTATTTATGTCTCACGTATGTACTGACCAGATAAAGTACTCTGTAAGAATGTCCTGTAAGTTTGGCTACTTGTGTGAGGGAGGGATACTTCCACACCAGGATCTGGTTCTGAGAATAACCATGTGTGCTGACCTGCAGGAAGAGAAAAGTAGATTTGTGACATTTACAGAAGCAAAAGGTTTTAGACACCAAGATGAAAATAACTACAAGTTGTGAGGACAGCAAAAAAACACATCTCTCAAAATGCAGTTCTCTGTACTTTGTTTAAATTATCACAGAAAAATAAACACTTGTCCCAATTTGAGGTTTCAGTGTAGACCCACCAGCTCATTTGTGTGCTTGGACCAGGCCAGGTTGCAGACCTGCGAACCAGTATCGGTGCACTGCAGGGGTTGTCCTGTCAGCGTGTTCCAGAAGCGGACGCAGCGGTCAGCAGTGCCACCTCCTGACGCCAGCAGGCCGTGCTGATGGGGGGACCAGGCAATGGCCTTCACTGCAGCCAAGTGTTCAGTGTACTGCTGCACTGGGACCACGTTCGAGTGGTTCCACACAAGCAGCTACACGCACCAGGGGGAGAGTTCTGTTATTCTGTGCAATGGTGACTGAGATGTATACAGGTGAGATACTCCTTCTGCATACCTTGTTATCATTTCCCCCAGATGCCAGAAGCTGATGGTCTGTGCTCCATTTGAGCCCGCAGACCTCCTGTCTGTGTCCTTGGAGACGACGCTCTGACTGGACAGGCGGGGCTCTGATGTCCCGCTGAAGGATCACTCTATCACGGCTTCCGGACGACAGCTGGTCGGCATTCCATGCTAGTGCACCTGACAGTAGAGAAAAATAGATCTGATTGGCTGCCACAACACATGTGAAGATAAATGTATGGCAGTAATATTACACTTCCACAGCTGAGTACACCTCCAAAATCTCCTGAATAAAAACTCACCCACTCTGGCTGTATGTCCTTCTAGTACAGAAAGTTTCTTCCCTGCTGCTGCATCCCAGATCTGTACATAACCTTTGTGAGTGCCCACAGCAACCAGGTTACCCTAAAGACACCAATTACCACAGATTATCACACCAATACATGGAAAAATCCACAACTGCTGAAACGTTTACAAAAGGGAATTTACGTAGGGGGTGGGGTGTGTGTAACACTTTCTGAAATGAAATTCCAGATTTGTCATAAAATATAAAGCTGATTTTCACAGTTTTTGCTGTTAATCCAACTGTTAATTTTTTTTAAACATTTTGCTGAGAACTGGAAACGGGCAATTATGCTCCATCATCAGAAACCAGACAAAGTTTAGATTTCTTCCCAAATCTGACCTTGTGCTGTAGATGTCAACATGTTCCCAAGTCTCAGCAATTACACTGCTCAGTATTATTTGAAAAGCAATGTGGCCAAAAATATGAAAATATAACCCACACTGGAATTGAAGTTCCTCTCTACTACATAAGTAAGTCCCTTCGGCTGCTCCCTTGTTTGCACTCGGGGTCGCCACAGCAAATCCAAGGTGGATCTGCATGTTGAATTGGCATAGGTTTTACGCCGGATGCCCTTCCTGACGCAACTCCACATTACATGGAGAAATGTGGCAGGGGTGGGATTTGAACCCAGAACCTTCTGCACTGAAACCAAGTGCATTAACCACTTGGCCACCACTCTACTACATAAATTGTAATAATACTACACTTGTGTACTGCATTTTGTCCTGTGCAGTAGGGCTGCAACTAACGACTATTTCCACATTCAACTGATGTTATTTTCTTGATTAATCAATTACGTGTTTGGCCCAAAAGATTTCAGAATAAAGTGAAAAATGTTGGGTAGCACAGTAGCTTAGTGGTTAGCACTGTGGCCTCACAGCGAGAAGGTCATGACATTGATTCCCACCTGCGGCCTTTCAGTGTGGAGTATGCATGTTCTTCCTGTGTTTGTGTGGGTTCCCTACGGTGCTCCAGCTTCCTCCCAAGTCCAAAAACATGCAGGTTAGGTGAATTGAAAACTTTAAATTGTCCGTAGGCGTGCGTGTAGGTGTGAATGCGTTTGTCTAAATGTGGCCCTGTTACAGAGTGGCGTCCTGTCCAGGGTGTATCCCACCTCACGCCCTATGAATGCTGGGATAGGCTCCAGCCCCTATGACCCTTAATTGGAGTAAGCAGTTGAAGATGAGTGAGTGAGTGAAAAATGTTGATCAATGTTTTCCAAAGCCCAAGACGATGCCCTCAAATGTCTTGTTCTGCCCACAACCCAAAGATATCAGAGAAGAAGACAGAAGCTACTCATGAAACCACAAAGGTCTTCACATTTAAGAAGCTGAAATAAAAAAAAATTTCAAGATTTTATAATGACTCAAAATGATTAAATGATTATGAAAATAGTTGGTAATGAATTTATAGCCTTGGTGTAGCTCTACTGTTTCATAGGTAAGTGTATGTTGTTACAACTCTACATTTGTGCACAATGTAACTGGCAACTGCTGGCGAGAAAAAGATGATGAACACACCCTCTCCGACCAGCCCACTGAAGTCACAGAGTCTCCTTCTACAGAGAGGTCACACAGGCGTGTCACCTAAAGAGGAAAAAGAAGGGTGAATACAATTACAATAATCAGTACAACTAAATGCCAAAAATCTTTAACACAAGTCAGAATACATTTTTCTCAACCTCAGAAATGATTGCGGAGGTGATGTTCCAGTGGTTAAGCGTTGGGCTTGAGACCAGAGGATCCTTGGTTCAACTCCCCGCTACAACAGAAAAATCACTAAGGGCCCTTGGGCAAGGTTCTTAATCCCCCAGTTGCTCCCGCTGTGCAACTGAGCACCTTGCATGGCGGCACCCTGACATTGGTGTGAATGTGTGTGTGCGGCATCACTGTAAAGTGCTTTGAATATCTGATTCAGATGGACAAGCAGTATATAAATACAGTCCATTTGTCAACTTCTACAAAGCTAAAGTAATATTTGAAAGAGAGAGAGAAAAATGAAAGTAATCATGTTAACACAAAGCAAAAACACAAACCCAAAAATATTACACATTTTTGTCCGTTTGGTGCTTTTATTCTTCCCACTGATGCTTTGCAACAGGGCAAATCTGAACCAGGTCATGAAACTTGTGGCTGAAACTGTACTGGTTTGCAGTCTCAAGTGAGCTCACTACACCATAATCATGTCAAAAATGCTCAAAAATGTGTTTTCACACAAATGAGCCGTCCTCATTTCTTCATTCTTGATGAAGTGCATTATAAGACAACATACATACAGCAGCATTCATCACAACATTGGCGCTGAATGCTACACACAGCAACAGTGTGCCAAATAACCATTTTTACATCAACTACAAACTAAAGCATGTCATTTGGGTGACATGAAGTCACTATTTCTACTTTTTCCAATGATTAGTTTGGAAAAATCACCGTTTCTCTCAACCATGTAGAAAAGTGGCATTTGTGAGCAGGTCAGACACACCTGGCTGGTGCAGGCACTCCACAGATACACACATGTGCCCAGGCCAACACTAAGCACATTGAGAGAGGACCAGTCCACAAGGTTGAGGTAGAAATCATCCTGAAGCTCGGGAGCATCCAGAACTTTGAATGGAATTTTGGAAATTTTGCGTGTGGGTTTCCTTGGCGACCGCAGTAACTTCTGGCTGCAATATAGAATATTGTTAGAATATCACGATGATGTTGTGATGGTCTTTGAAAAGAAATGGCAAATAAGAATGGCAAAAAATACCTGTTACTACTGACAGGCGATAAAGAATAAGGAGAGACTGTATTTCCATCTTCCTCTGGCAGAGATCTCTTAGTACTTACGGAATACTGCAAAACACAGTGTTAAACTTAAGTGGATAAATCAAACATACATACAGTAGTGTTCAGAATAACAGTAGTGCTATGTGACTAAAAAGATTAATCCAGGTTTTGAGCATATTTCTTATTGTTACATGGGAAACAAGGTACCAGTAGATTCTCACAAATCCAACAAGACCAAGCATTCATGATATGCACACTCAAGGCTATGAAATTGGACTATTAGTAAAAAAAAAAAAAAAAAGTAGAAAAGTGGGTGTTCACAATAATAGTAGTGTGGCATTCAGTCAGTGAGTTTGTCAATTTTGTGGAACAAACAGGTGTGAATCAGGTGTCCCCTATTTAAGGATGAAGCCAGCACCTGTTGAACATGTTTTTCTCTTTGAAAGCCTGAGGAAAATGGGACATTCAAGACATTGTTCAGAAGAACAGTGTAGTTTGATTAAAAAGCTGATTGGAGAGGGAAAAACCTATACGCAGGTGCAATAAATTATAGGCTGTTCATCTACAATGATCTCCAATGCTTTAAATGGACAAAAAAAAAAAAAAAAAAAAAAAAAAAAAAACAGAGAACATGGAAGAAAATGGAAAACAACCATCAAAATGGATAGAAGAATAACCAGAATGGCAAAGGCTCACCCAT